>NW_010203992.1:0-18220 GCF_000695765.1 Mesitornis unicolor
GAGTTGGCTTTAAATGGTGCCTCCGTATCCACAATACAGATATAGTTTCCCCAGCCAGATTCCCCTCTCCCCACCAGCTACTCTGCAGTCAGCTGAGATATTATCCTGTTCATGTAGTTGTGCACTTCTGACTTCACTATCCCTTGTGACCATTTCCAGTGACAATTTACAACTCCTTTGTCCAGTCTTTGCTTGAGATTTTTGATTGTTTGAGAGTTTATTTGAATTTTTTTTGGCATGTGTTGTTTTTGCTTTTTAGAGAGGTTTATCTATTGTTTACTTTATTTTTTTGGCTTTTAAGGCGCTGTTGTTTTCTCCTCAGCTATTTTTAGAATGTCTGTTGTAGTCTGATTCAAAAGAAATAACCAGTGTCTCTGTATTAGGAGCTTTCTTAACTCCTAATGACAGAATATCAACAATATTTGAATGACCATGTGATCATCCCAGGAGAACTGGAATAGAACAAAATGTCTTAGTGAAATGAATTTTTTGGAATTTAATGACCAGCTGCATACTGTAGATCAGTGAGGGTGCATGTTCTTTTAAGCTACAAAAGTTAATTACACTAGTAAGAGTGGTTCTGCTTCCAACTGCAGGAATCAGTTCAGCTGACAGTGGCTGTTTGGCCTCTTGCACTGCTGTTTTTACCAGAGGGAATGTTCATCAAAAGGCAAAGGATAGTTCAGGGACTGTGTACTAAACAACATAAATAAGAAGTGAGGAATGAATTTACAAGTTTAAAAAATATAACAATACAATCCAGGAACCCAAGACACAAAGCAATTAAAAAAAAAGTGTGTGCCTGTGTACACACTGCCTATAGGTAGCCAATTTTCTTAAGGGGACATGTTACACTTATTAAACAAATGCAACCTTGCAGAATGAAGAGGGAGAATAGTCAAGTTAGGCAACACAAGAAGCTATTAACTATTTAAAGCTAAAACCACACAGTAACTGTGAGAAGGAGCAAATAAACCTTTATCCTGATGTGTGATGTGTAAGGTATGGTACATGTGTGCACAGTGACAAGAGGTATTTATTCCATTCAGAGCTGATAAGACAAGAAAACCTCCCTCAGCTCAATTCAAATAAATGGTAAAGTGAAATCTGTTCCTCCTCCTCCCCATGTATGCTGATGCAAGTAGTAACAGTCTTCCTTGAGGCTACAGTCAGACGCTCAATGCCAACAAACTGGGAGCAGATGGAGCTTTCACACTAGGCTCTGTCATTCCCTCTGCAGGCAGTGCTGTCCGTGCAGTGCTCTATAATGAAAGTGATGATGCCTGTTGCTTGCCCTGTCTGCAGGCTGCTGGGGACATCTGTGCAAGAGGAGGCTTTGCTCAGCATCTGCTCTCTTGCTTCTCCTTTGGTGAGTGTGGGCACAGAGCCTCTCTGCTATGTGGGTTCCCCACAGGGACAGCAGCAGCAGCTTCTCTTCCAAAAGACTTGAGCAGAAGAAGGGTGACAGACTTGTCCTGTCCCGTCTCATATTCTCTCAAAACTCACGTAATGTCTCCAGTCATTGGAAACTGTCTCTTGTTTGTGTCTCTGTAAACATTCTGAGATTTGGTCTGTGCAATCTATGAGTAAATGGGGCTTTGACTGTAGTAGCTGTATCTATGAAGCAATTTTTACTATACCACAGTGTTCATCATGTAATAGAAAGTCACCTTGTCATAATTTGTTTCTGGTACAAATTTTATGAAGAACGTATGGAAATAAGGACATGTGTAGCTGCACATGAGCTAAAGACAAGCTGACAGTGTTCCTGGGATTGGGAAGAGTCTTCCTCTGCCCATCCTGCTTCTAATATTCCTTTCCTAAACATCTGCTATGGACTTTTGTTGGGAGATGCTGAATGTGGTGGACCTTTGGTCTCTCTCATTATGTCAGTCCTTCTGGAGAAGTCATCTGTGTCCCTGTTACAGATCTGTTTTGTGGTCCTGGACAAGCATCCCAATAGCACAGTGAATGACAAGGCCTAAAAAGGCCAGGTGAAAGAGAAGAGGGATGGAGTTAGGAGCTGCAGGTGGAGACTGAAGCGCATTGGCAGAGGTGCTCTGGTAGGGCTGGATAGACAGAGGTCCAAGTCAGAACCTCAGCATTCGAGCACTTGGCCTCTACCTTCAGCACTGGCCAGGGCTGTCAACTACTGAGAAGTAAATTCTAAGAAAAAAGGTACAAAACAAGAAATCTCCTCAAGTCATTCTTAATGAGCATGGTTTTTAAAAGTGCATGAAATCTTACTATTTCTTCAGATAAATTCTTAGGTTTATATTTAAAGCCATGAGATCACCAATTATGTGCAGTTCCAAGAACACTTAACATATTTTCCAAACCAAATACCTTTTTTGGTATTGCCCTTCTAAAACCTTGACAACTGGAATAACAGCAATGTCATTTAAACTGAGTGACAGCTGGACATAGGGAAGAGGGGAGGCCGTGTTAGAGTGGAGGACTCTTGGACATGAGTGGAATATTTTACTGTCATTGGCATACAGTAGAGAGATGATCTACTTTGGCAAATGAATAACCATAGGGAAGCTGTCTTGAGCCTGTCTGCTTGTAGGTGCCACCTCCTGTAACATAGGAAAAAGCTGTTTACAACAACATAAACTGGCTTCTTTAAGTGATACAAATTGCTTTGAAACTGCTGAGTGCTGTTACACCACACTGTGCAAAAGACCTTCACCAACCCTTCCTGGCAGCTTATCATTTTACATTTCAGCAAACACATCTTGTCTTGGAATACCCTAGTGCCTTGTAAATACTGTTAATACATAGAGGGTCACGTTTTGCTTTTGGATGAGTGTCAGAGTCACAATTTCATTAAGAAGCAGAGGATAGCAAGTAGAGTGCTTTTGTACATTTAGATGGGTGCACATTTTCCTTTCTATGAATTCTAGGGAGCCAGGCAGGAAATTGCCAGCAATAAAGGTTAAGAACCGAAGCTCTTGTGTTCATATTAACATACCATAAATAATAATATATTTCTTCCATAAGCTCCTGTATTAATCACAATAGCTTCCGTAAGTGCCTTTTAATGATAGAATAAAAGATACTCCTCCTGGCTCAGCGACTGCCCACATGTGAGTTCAGTATGCCTGGGTAAACTTCTCTGTATACTCCCGCATTCTGCAGTGAATGTAACTCTTAGTTCTATTGCTATGGCTGGATCTGTACTAGCAGGTTGAAATGTCCGAAAAGAGATTCTAGTGCCCTCAACTGAGAGTTTGTCCTGCCTTTTCATCATCCTGCCCAGGCCTCCAGCTGGACTGTGCCAAAGACACCAGAAGGAGGGGAATAGCTGGTGAACATGTAATAGGATGTAAGTGGATTAAACGTAATCACTCTTGTGAATGCAAGGGAATCTTTTTATCAACTTTCAGTTACATCTTGCAATTCAACTTAGTACCTGTGGAAGCACAGTTATTTCAATTTCAGTATGAAGGGCTATACTGAACCCAAATTACTGTCTCAGCTGAAATGGGTAGGATTGATACTTCTCATTTAAATTCTCTCTTTGTGTGTGTGTGTGCAAGAAATCAGCATTACCTCAATACTAGTTGTTGTTTTGTTTGTTTTTAAAGTGAACAGACTTAAACTGAAGTCAGAGTGACCTCTCAATGCAGCTGAAGTTGACCACATGCAATCCATAGTGTTTGCCCTGGAAGCAGACCCACCAAAGAGCCACAGTCAGAGACTAGACACTGGGGTGAGAGTCACCCCCTTTCTGACCTCAGCAGCAGAGATGTCCTTTGCAGTGTGTCTCCTCATTGCTTGTAGAGAGTGCTGAGACAATGAACTCATTTTATAACTTGGGATAACCAACATTAAATGGATGAATCTGACTTCCAAAGCATAAAGCTGTAGGCTTGCTTTTAACCGTACCTGTTTTCTGTTGTTGGTCAGTCATGTTGCAGGAGCCACGTTTAAATTTCAACATAACAATAGAATTTATAGGAAGGTCTGTATTACAGCCATAATTAGCTGTATCTTGATGGACAAATAGTAAACAAATCAATAATTAGTTAAGACAGTCTGATTAAGGTGGTCGTTGCTAAAATCTGTTGTTGTTATGTGCAACTCGATGAACATCTCCTGGGCATGACCAGGTTGTGCTGTATGTAGCAAGGTGATGTACAACTTGGGTGCTATGTGGAAATTCCTAGGGACAAAAGAGTTTAGCCAGTGTCTTCCATATGCTCTTACGTGTCATGTTAGGCTGTTTTGATGTGGTAACTTGCAAGCTGTATTTAACCTCCTTGGTCTTCTGTGATTTCAGAAACATGTAATTAACATTCAAGAAGGCTGGAGTGTTAATTTTTCATGTCATTCAGATGTGTGTTAGTGGGATCTCACTTGCCATTATGGCTCGTGGTTCAGAGTCCCTAGTTAGAAAGGCTCCAGACACTGACAGTGCTCAATGTACTTCTGACTCCAGCTGTGCTTTAAGCATGAAGTTCAGTGGTACAGGAATGGTGGCAGTGTACAAAGGAAGTGATACGGTCAAACACGATAAAAGATTCACTTTTGGAAACTGCTAGATTCCCAGTCAGTGCAGTATCCACCAGCTGGAGGGAAACTTCTAGGCACAAATATGCACATAGGTTTGATTTTTTTTCTCAAATACATATAGAAAATTATCTACCCAGCACCAAAAGCCATCCTTGAAATTTTGATGTGAATTATTATGCATTTTTCAGTATAATTCCAGAAGGCATAATGTTGGTAGATGTAAGATAATGTGGAGTAAAAATTGAGAGGAGAGATTTCTCTCTAAGGCTTCACTTGTATCATATCTGCTAGCAGCCAGAAGAGGAGAGAATGATTAAAAAGCTGTGTTTTGCTAGATAACTGCAGAAGTATTTGTCCTACCATGCAGAGGAGATAAAGTAGAAAACCAGCTTTTTCAGCTTGAAAAAGACCAGCCTGAGTGGAATCAGTTAAATTATTTCAGCTCAGTCTACAATAGAAGACAGTTCATATCTTAGAATTACAATTACATGGTAATGTGAATTGCAATTTCTCTCCTTATTAATGCAATATAACAAACAAAATATGAAAACCAAATATGCATCAGTGTTTGAGACTAGTTTCTAGGAAATTGAAGAAACACTTAGCCCCAGTGGATCTTTAAGCATTATCTGGCTTGACTTCATCATTATAACATAGTGCCTGGAATTGAAAATTTTTAAGATTGGTCTTGTTGTGTGAGAGCCTGCATTACTGATATAGCATCTGGTGCTATAATACATGAAGACTCTTTCACATTGGGAAATACCTCTCATAACTAAGTGGTTTACTGCATCCCAAAATGAAGGGACACTTTGTGCTAATTACTGAGTATTTACACTAGCAATGCCAAACCCATGTGCTGAAAAGTGATTTAGAGCCCGGAAAATTCACAAAATTAACTTCTCAGTAAAGAAGAAAAAAGAAAACTATGTAGGATCTTTTTTACTCTGCCTTTTTTAGAGCCTTAGGATATAAGACTTCTTGTGTTTTCAAACCTTTTGCCGCCAACATGTAGCCTAGAAACTTCTTTTTCAATTGCTGCTGGCTTCCTCACATAATTACACAACTGGGGCCTTAAGGAGGTACTTGCAAGAAAATAACTCATTTTGGCACCATAGTCAAGGCAGACACATACATCATTAATCCAAGGAAGCTGAGAACCGCTTGTGTCAATAACATCCAGAGCCCAACTATATTATTTTTAGTCGCTTTTTAAACATCGTGGGATCAGACCAGAAAGGAGGTGGGATAGGGAGACAAGACAGCAGCGAAATCAGCTTTCAAGTGGTAGCCTACTGCCAAACTGGGAGGCAGCCCAGGCTGCAGCATCAACTAACTGGGCATAGACAGGGGCTGAGTACAGGCTGTGGTGTGCCAAGATGTGGCAGAAGGGGAGACTGGAGACAGCACGAATATAGATGTAAGGATGATGAAAAATAACCCATCAACTACTTTGAATATCAGTTTGGCCTAGAGATACTGTGAAAAGTAGTTGTATGTGGCGTCAGTCAACACACCCTTCTGATCAAACGGTAATGTGTCCCTGGCCAGTTAAAGCAGTCTTTCAGAATTTCACTTTCATTCCTTGAATTTATGCCAAGGTTTATGTGGAATACAAGTGATAGTATAAATATAATAATTATTGATAAATGAGTTTGTTTTGAAAACATGGATTAATTTCTTTCCTTCCTTTCCCTTACTGTATTTTCCTGTTTGTGCTTCTAAGGTACAAGCTTTTCTCAGGGCATAAAATAAATTATAGGGGGAAAAAATTCTTGTAGTACTGTGAGCCTGCCAGGAAGCAGGAATAGAAACCTACCAAAACATTGTGACTGCAGATTCAAGTGCCAGGAGAACAAAGAGACACCTGAACTACAAGGCACCTGAGAAAGAGCTGGCAAGTACTAAGTTTAATAATACATGAATTTGAGGCTGAACACAGATACAAAAACGTAGAATATTTTCTGTCTTTTCTTTTGCATTCTTTCAGGAGAAAACAAATACTCCCAAAACTTTAGAGAAAATGCACATTTTCCAGCAGATTACAGTATGTAAACAGACTTGTCATTAAAACTTCATATTGAGCAAGTGTTAGATAAGGGGTGTATAAAGTCATTCAAGATAGTGGAAGTTTATCAGGAAGCGTAACTATTAAAATTTCCATAGTTGTATAATTATCCAGTTATCTTTGCTAGGATTGGGTTGTGGATAAACAATTAATTTAATATTTTCTGTAATATTTTTTGGTACTGTGTATGTGTGCAGAAATTTTTAACATAACTGAAAAGAAAGTGTCTTTAAGCATAAATTGTACAGACAGCAAAATATAATTAGTAACCACCAGCACATTTTGTCATAAAGCAGCATACTTTTGTTAAAGTGTCTTATTAAACAGTCCTATTGCTTTAGAGGTAAAAGCTCATCAGCCATGACTGATGGAAGATGCATTTTGAAAGGGAAATCGGAGATATTCCATCTACGTCATTTAAAAATTAAGGTTACACAAAGAGGTTTGTGTACATCCACAGCGGGATGTACAGAGTGTGAACACTGATCAAATTAATTCACTCCAGAAAATGAAATTTTACAAACTGGAATTTTGAAAACCTGCAAACATAAGGGTAGGGAAATAACTAAATTATAATTAATAATAAAAAATAGTTTGATGGCCTAATTAGAATAAAAAATCCTTCTTTGATAGCATGGTACTGAATACTCAGGCTCCACTCAACTTACATACCACAGTACTCTGCTGGGAAATTTGACATTATGTGTTTTTGACACGTGATTTGGAGCGTTGTCCATGAACACCAGATGGTTTTAAAGAGCAGAATTTAAAGTCCATTGGCTTTTTCCAGAGAAGTAGTAGTGACTTCTGATCACTACAGCTTAACAGCTTATTTCAAGCACATAAACTATCAAGCATTTGCAGAGAATCCAGAAAATGCAGTACTATCATCAATATTAAGTACACGTATTTGTATGTCAAGGTAGTGTTTTTAGGTCAGGTATGTGTGATGCTTATATGGACAAATCCAGTCTACCTTTATTAGAAAGAAATTAAATCAGGGACTTAGAAGGATCAAAAAGAAACTAAATCAAGGTACGTCTTCTAAAGATGTTTGATAATGAATCACATTGTCTTAGGTTTACAAAGGCTGCCGTGTAAATCCATACCTATTGTTTGCTATGTGAGGTTCCTATAATGCAAGTGAAATGCAATTTCCTGATAATGTATGATCTCTGCTTTCCTGCTTGTTGCATTTTGATTGCATCTCCATCTTCAGTTACTGTTTTTTTACTTGTTTATACATATCTCTGCCTGCCAAATCTGTGCTTCTTTCTCTGGGGGAGCAATCCAGGCCTTCCAAGCCATTTCTCTGTAGCCAGCATTTCTTCTTGTGGGTTTTTGTGGTGGTCCTTTCTGCTTTGTCTGAACAAACATGAGGTAGGATTTTGTCCAGAAGAGGGCCAGTCTGAATTCTTGGAAAGAACTTGATTTCCTTAATCCTAATTTTTCTAAAGAGAGAGGGTGGATCCAATTCACTGTGCAGTTCTACAGCAGCCTGTCTTGGCCCTTGCACTGGGTTTAGCTTCAGGCCCCTGCATTGGAAAGGCACCTGAAGTGCCTGCCTGTGAAGTGATGCAAAAGCTGCATATGCACAACTAAGGTAAAAGAAAGAGTAAAGTTTATATCTATTTTTCTTAGGGTTCATTTGCAGGGAACAGAAATGAGAAAAATAACAGACGTTGCATTCACAGCTGATACGAGTCTTTAATGGATTTTCCTCTCGGGATTTTTTCAGTGACATTTAGCAAATGCAAACTTCTGGCATCTTCAGCATCCCATGGCAAGGAATTCAAGCTTATGATATGAAGAAGTATATTTGAAACTGCTATCTGCTAGTTTTGCTAGATGGTCCCTCATGTCCCTGTGTAATCATTCCACTCCATGCCAGTTGCGGTGACCAGCTCATTGTAGCACAGATCCTGAGCTTTTCCAGGTGGAGGGCTCCTAGTCTGTGTAAATGTTCCTTCTACAGATGAAGATCCATAACTTTCAGCAGCAGCTGCCTTGCCAAAGGGGGAACAGGGGGATTGCTCAAGATTTAGTCCATGACAAAGGATGGGTTTTGAGTTTGTATGCGCAATTTTTTACATTTAATTCTTAATACACACACTCACCAAACCTTCAGTTTAAAGCTTCCCCAGTTCAGGGTAACTGTTCTTATTTTATTTTCCTGATTGAGAAATAACTGGCAAAAGTGACATAGTCTATCAGAAAATGCAAGTCTGTTAAAATGCACAGTCCTCGAAAAGATTTAGAAAATCAATTTTGGTGGAAAATTTGCAGGAAAAAAAAATCAATCCAAATGTAATGACTTCATGAAGTTAAACACCCTGAGGATTTCATGTGCTAGTGCCAATTGAGCCTTAGCTACAGCTATGTACTTGTACTGTTAACAAAAATTATTGAGGATAAAAATATTGCTGCAACTTATTAACATTTCCATAATGTTACAACTTAATTTAACAATATGTCCAAGTTCACAGTCTAATTTTGCAAAATAAAGCTGTGTTTTGTAAGACTAGTTTGGTTTTTTTTCCATTAAAAGTAGTGTCACTAAGCATCTCAGCTATTAAGGTGGCTTTGGAAATTTTGGGTTTTTCCTTTTTCTGATAATAAATTATTAATAAAGTTTATCTGGAAAATGTTTACATCCTCAAACTGACTACACTAATGCAAATTAATTATATTTAAGAAGATGCAAAAGAGTAATTATAAAAATGAAATAACACCACTGCTAAACATTACATTTCTTGATTTCACGGTGACTTAATACCTCCTTTAATTTCCAATTTTTTTATGTTAATGAGAGCTTTTTCCAGTCTGATCCCAGTGTACAGGTTATTCAAATTTGTAGCATTAATAATTTATTTTTTAAATAGGTACCTCTTGGCTTTATTTTCATCCTGCCATGGCCCAATCCCAGCATGCTGTCTAGTGCTAAAATACTTCCTGATGAGTGAGTTCTTTACTTTTAAAACAAGGTCGTTTGCAATTAAATGCTAAGTCAAAAGAGGGTTAAATACTTCTGGAACATGGTTTTTTTTTACTGATGTTTTCAGAGAAATCTGTCCTAGAGTAGTAAGACCAGGAACTTGGGAGGCCACATACTGCAGAACAGCTGGGACCACATGTTGTCCTCCGTCTTGGGTAAGCCCGTCTCATGCTGATACAGCAGCTCACTGACAACTTGTGAACACGCAGCACCGCACACTGCTCTTTGCTTGTTAATATGTTTGTTTCAACATCACTTTAGTCAGACTTGTATCTCTAGAGAACATAGACTGCCTGGCAAATCATGTTGTTCAATGCTTTACCATCATGCTTCAAGCCTAATTCAGTAATTTATGAAACAATCCTCTATTTAAAGTCGAGTGAGTGACCAAAATATAAAACAGGAAGCATCTCACTGGTGCAAGCAGCTGACATGAGAACTTGCTCAGGCCAACAACTATTATTTTCCACAAAATCTTTCAAAAATCATAAATATTTAGTGGCATGAATAGCAAATACTCAAGTGCTGCTTTTGAGAAAGCAGCCAAGATTTTTCTTTTCTATTAAGAAATTTTTGAGTATTTGAAGCTTGGGCCTCTGCTGGTGACAGGGAAGGGATTTTCTGACATTAAAATCAACTTGATCTTTATGAAGCCCCAATGCTGCTTTGTTGAATTGGTTTTCTGCTATAGTCACAGAAACATATAAATCTTGCAAATTGCAGTCTACATTATGCTTTCTAAGGTAATTTAGAAGTACCAATTTTTGTGCCATTTGTAGCAAGTTATAGACTGTATATGCGTACTTCAAATTAAAAAGCAAGGTAAATGTTGTGAAGACTCTGACTGTATCCATGCATCAGTTTTTACTGTGAAGATAAATGTTACAGAAAGTCAGAAATATGGTCCATAATCTGATAGGAACTGCTTGTGCTAAACGTGCAGGTAAGGACCTGTTATTTACTGGATGTTTAAAAGGGTGCTGATAAATATAGTTTTCCCAGTTCTGTACTCAAAGCACCCTGGTGAACTTTCCCACATCATGAAAGTGGTGACCTGCAGCACGTACTTTTCAAGGTACCACAAAAGCACCACATTTCAAAGCCATTTCTGAGTGCAATTTCCCAACGTCAGCTGTAACATAGAAGATCCTATGACTTTGAATGGGATATGGGTTGCACTGAGCTACATCTTCTGTTCATTGGCAGGCTGAAGGGGCAGTAGGATGGATTCTTGCACCCTTTCTTTTCCCTCCATCCTACCTGTAGTCACAAACCTGTTTCTGTTAGGCCCTATGCAGACGCTACAGAAGAGCAAGTTTGTCTTGTGCAATATCAGCCTCACCTGAGCTCAAGTGTTTGATCTAATAGAGATATTCTAATAGAATTTCTAATAGAAATATTTAAATATTGGATGCTGGTACTAATTAAACCCTAATCTAGCTGTTCCCATTTTCACTTATTTTATTTCCTAGCTACCCATATAAGACAATATTGACCAAACACCCTTTGAATATGCTGCTTTGCTCTGCGTGATTGCAGAGTCTGCACTGGCCTAGCTTCATTGTTCCACTGTGCACTCGACACAGACAAGTGATTTTCCTATCAGGAGCACAGAACAAACCCAGAAAAATTATCTACAGAAGTAGACCAAAGGTGGAAGAATAAATCAACTTTTAGTAAAGGCTTGCGCTTCCTGGCAAAGAAAGACTCTGAGAATATTCCAGGTTGCTGCTCTAAAACAATCAATGAGAGAAAGAACACACATTTTGAAGGCAAAAAGTTGCTGTGTGAGCACAAACTGAATTGTACACGTTGTATTGAGTTAATCTGATTGTACCTTGAACTGTACAAAGTTGCAGTATATTGTCATATACTCAAAGATGACCACTTTCCATGAAAATGCCTTTGTAAATTAAGCATTATGAAATATTTATTGTAGTTCTTATAATTTTTTAAGGATACTAAGTGGTAATGGCAGGTGTCATGGAAGCCACTGTCACCTCATCATGGTCATTTCTAATAAATTTTTCAACCTTTTTTCTAACCTTTTCTAACTCCCCCACTCCCTCAGGACTGAGGAGCTCTTTTGGATCACTGTGCTGCATTGTTTTTGTTGAGTGTCATAGAGAAAACAAGCCAGGCACAGGTTAAGAGAAATGGGTACAACTCACTGCTGAAGGCTACAGATGTCAAGTATGTTTCTGACGTATCTTACTTACATAGCTGCATAGGCTGCTCATTCAAAAGTGGTTTTCTGGATAAATTTAAAAACCAGGGAATAGTAACTCTGCTTAATTTAAACTGAAATTCAATGAATCTTAATTAGGACAGCTAAGTGGGAGGTACTGCTATTTTTTTACAAGCTAGTAAGAAAAAAATAAACTGCTATCCAGTAAACAACTGCATTCTGGGAATTTCAGGATGTCTGGTGATATTTGGATCTTCATTACCCCTGGGATGGCATCACTCAATTAGATGCAAAGCTGAGCTCATAAAAGGGAACATAAAGAGATTTCCATATCATCCTTTATTGTTTGCTCACCTCCAGGTCAGCGCAGAATTAAAAAGAAGATCATCATATCATTGTTTTTGACAAAGAAAGCCTATTGTGCACATATTATTATGATTATCTAATGAAAAGGGTTTGCAGTTGATGGGTTGTTTGATTCCCCACAGCCCATAGAGCTGTCTCAGAATTTCAGCACTATCAGTTATAACAAGCAAAGATTTGACTTATTAATATATTTGATATGAATAATGATATAGTTGTACTACAGCAACTTAATACGAGTTTGAAAAAGCAGTTAACCCTCATGCTCCATGGTATAAATTACATCTCGGGAAGAAGAAAGTTGTCTATTTATAAGATTTCTTGCACCTTTCTCTAAAGTAACATGAGAGTTTTATCAGCTCAGATATTAAAGGAATATTTTTAGAACTAAACATTCTTCATCACCACTTCTTGTATTGCTCCGTCAGACAGTATTATCTTGAAAGTAAAATCTAACTGAAGGCTTACAGTCCATGATTCACTCTCTACAAGCGTGACAGAAAGTTGACATATAACTCTGCAGTGAATCCAGAACAACTTGTGTAACATTTGGCTCACATGAAATGTTTATTTCCTCCCCACCTCAATTGTGTAATAAATAAAGGATCAAGAAGTGAAGAAATGCAAATATTGTTATCAGTGAGAGTAATAAGACCTAGAAACCGCTTCTGAGAGATCTGGTAGCTTCTTCATCTTAAAAGGCGATGTATTGCAAATTGATGTCTGTCTATAGTCTTAAATTCGGCTCCAGTCTGTTGAGCTCTGTTCAGGAATTACTGGATAAAATACACTGGACTTGGCTGGAGTATGAGTGTATGATCTGAATAGTCTTTCCTATTTTTAAAATTTCTGAGGTGGTATGTACCCAAAGGAGGTTTACATATTAACAAAATTACCAGTGGAGGTATTTCACAACCAGTGAGACGTAACCCTCAAATAACGGTAATTGGCAATGGAAGAAGGAGTCACTATAAATTCTGTTTCACTCTAAAGCAGAAAAAATCTCACCCTCCTTCATCCTCCCACTGTCTGTCTTGAGGTTAACTATTTTTTGTTATTCTTATTCTTTCTTTAACAGTGAATATTAGAGCATAGTGTCACCAGAAAACTTGACTTTGAAAAAGTGCAGTCAGCAGGAGAAATACACAAATATTGCCTTAAAGGAAAGCCCCCAAGAAAATAACTGGGACAGAAGCCAAAATCTCTACATTCTTTCTGACATATTTGTTCATAGTCTTGATTTAATTAAATCTAATGGAATTCATGAATGTTCCCAGTGCTTTTGTCTCTGCTGTCTCAATCAGATAAGCCTCTACATTCCTACAGCACCATCCGAAAGTTATTTTTGTAATTTATTTTCTAAATTAAGTTTGCTTAATTAGCACACCATATATTTCACTTCCCTATTATCTAATGAAGTAAAAAATACAAATTGAATTGACATGATCTCGCCAGTCATTATAAATATTTCTTTACCTGCTCTTCTGATAAAAGATTTTTATTTGACTTGTCTTCATAAATCCTTTCATTTGCTCTTTGGATTAACCTTGCTGGTTTTCAGCACAGTGGGACCATGAAGTTAACAACTAGTCTGTTGTACCTGGAACTGGAAGCACCTGCCACTTTACAGACACTGTAGAGCACTCCCCTTTTTTTGACATTAGCCTTCAAGGACTGAGTAGACTGTATCATATGAAATTATTTATATGTACAAGCCAATTAAGCTTTATTTGGATTTTCTTCTGCTAAGCAGTTAGCTAATTTGCATATTAATATTACATTAATGAAAAGAAGGTTGCTGCCTACCAGACCTCTCATTGAATGCTAAGTCTGCTCAGAGATGTCTATTTTTCGCATGCCTCATAACACAGATGTGTCTGGAACAGGCAGCAGTCTCAGGAAAGGCAGAAGACTGAATAAAGCTGGAGACTTTCATCACCAAGGTAAGCCACGGCTGGTGATTCATCTTCCTACAGATGCCTGCCTAGACATCCCAGCACCTGAGCTTCTCCCCATTTATAGTTATAACTAAAGTACTGCTTCACTTTTCCAGAAGTATTATATTTTCTCTTTTTCTGAGATGTGCACATACATACAACTCCACATAATTCACATTTAAATTAGAACTGTTTGCCCAGAGAGGGAGGAGAATCTCAGTCCTTGGTGACATTCACACCTGAAACAGGCATGGCCCTGGAAAATGTGTTCTGACCTTGAAGCCAGACCTAACATTAAGTCTGGTCCTGCTTTGACTGCAGGATTGGACCACAGACATCCAGAGCTTCTATCCAACCAAAATTATGTGGTGATTCTCTAAGAGTGACACTTCTGTATGTGTTCTGGGCAGAGGGATTTTACTTCTATGACATGAACCTAAACAATGTATTTTCTTCTGAGCAGTCTCATCTCTCTTATTTGTGGTCTCGAAGAAAGGCCTTTTATATGTTTTGTAGAGCTTGGATTCACTGTAAGCAATGCCATGTACTACATCTTAGGAAATACAAAATTCCTAATTTTTGTTTACCTGATTTTGTTTACCTGATTTTGTTTACCTAATATCAAATGAACACTGTGTCTGAATACGGAGGAGTTTTTGCCTTTCCAACTTTCCATTCATTCCAGCTTTGCCATTTCTGTGTTTTTAGTTATTAGTAGACATAGCTTGTTTATCAATTCTGTCTTCTAGGAAATGTTCAAAAACAAAGAGCCCCCTGCTCTCCCCTGCCCTTGTCCTCATATGCCTTAGTTCATATTAGAACTACTTCCTTTTCCTTGAAGCACATGCATTTTTCATCCACCATTACAGCCAGTTAAAGAATTTCTCCCTCCCACTCTCAGAGTAATTTTGAGTATTCACAAATGACAATTCTAAAATGTTTTGGATAAAAGCAAAGTATGTCCTGCTATTCTTTAGATACTTCAAATGCTTCTGCTGAAATTATGTATTAATCTGCATAAAGAGAAAGGCTGAAAATAATTTTAATGTTGGAATTAGTTGTGTGTGTGCATTTGCGTTTAACATTAAAAAACACAATATGACAGAAGCACTCTACTTCAAAGTTGATGAAAGCAATCTGATAACTAAGGAAGGAATATTTTTTAAATTGGCAAAATTATTTGCAGAACTTCTTAGAGATACTGCATTTTTCCTAATTTATGTTAGTAAAACTGAAATACTCTACAATAACTCAGTTTATTCCCTTAATATAGACAAATGGAAGCCTTATTAATGATGACTTTTAACTATAAACATAATTACATTGTCAAAATGTGCAAATATATATTGTCTTGCTATTTTCAGAGACATTTACTGGTTAAGTAGTTAAAATTATTTTAAGGGATGAAGAAATAAAATAATATCATTAATATTATAGGGATTTAACTCTACTTTTCTGGTGTTACTGTCTCTAAGGCAACAGAGTTGCTATGAAAAATGCTTTGGCCACACTCTTGTCACAGTGGGATGAATGGTATAAATATGTACAAGGTTTCAGAAAGTATCAATTTTCCTCCATTTTATTTTGACTGCTGAAATCTGAAAAATATTCTGAATTTAATTTTACATCTCCAAACTTTCCTATTCTGTAATTTCATGATAGGCAGTGTTGCTTCAGAATTAGGTAAAACGTCACCACTCAAAGATTTGTATTAGAAAATTTACTTTCATCTTCCAAGCAGTGAGATGAAATAAAATGTAAATAGAGCATGTCCTTTGTTGTATAACATTGGGGAATATCCCATCTTCTTGGTTGTGACGTTTAGCCCTGCATTTGCACAGTGTTCTGAAGCATGACTTGTGCAGACTTGGGAGGAAAAACCAACTGCTGTGCACTCGCAGAGGAAAGCCCCTCCACTCCTCATGACCGCGCTACCTCTGTTTTGTGGAGATCATGGTCAGCACAGAGAAATGAGAGTCATGGCTTTTGGCTTCTTTTCTGTCATCTATCATGAGTTTCACGGTGGTCCAGCTCAGTAAGTGCATCCATCTGTAAAATAACCATTCTGCTAGAAACAAACTGCAACGCATCTGAGAAGTGTCCTTTTCCATAGAGATTGTTTCAAAATCAACACATTTAGTATTTTCTACTGCTTTATTGCTTTTTTTCCGCTGCAAGGATATGTTGCAAAGATAAAGACTAATGGAGGGCTTGTACTATATTTATCCCTTGTACTTCAGGTGAGTTTTAGAAGATTCCAGGTCTTCAGCTGTGTTCACAAAGCAGGGCTTTACTGGGTAGAAACTAAGGGAGCATCCATGTTTTTATTAGCAGCATGAGCTCTCTCCTCACAGAGCAGGAGACCGGCCTCACAACTGCAGGGATACTTTCTATTCAGCTTAGTGCTGCCTATATCCCATATTTATTTGCAAGAAAAGCACTAGCTGATGCCTGCTTTCTGAAACTATGTGAGGCAAAGTTGAGACTGAGATGTGGGACCTCCCTTTTCTCCAGCCTGATTTGTCTGTCGCCCTTATTCTAAATTTAAGATATGGGTTTATGGAATGCAAAAGGATGAATCAGAAATGCTGGCAGTTAAATTAAGCAGCAGAACATCTCATGTTTATTTTTGGTTTGAAAAGTGGATTTTCTTGTCCATACACTGAACTCCTACTGTCAGAGCCCTGCTGGTAATGTGCATGTTTTCGAAAACTTTGTGAACAAGTAAATGTTATCCATGCTTAGATGGACTTTTGGTTTAGCTTCTGACCCTTTCGTGGTTATTTTTGGCAAGGAAGTTCCATAAAGTAATAAGCAGTGGGACTGAAATGTAGCCATCTGTAGATGGGATAGAAAAGTGTCATGCTTGGGGTTGATGAAAACACTCTTGAGGAAGGTTTCTCCCAATGAGGCTTTTCTCTTGGCAGCTCTACTGCACCTGTGAACCCCTGCCTCTCAAAGCCAGCAGGCTCTCCACATTTCTTTCAACTTCCTTTATGATTGACACCTGCCAGATTCAGAAGCAGTGACGTCCTGCTTTTCAGCATCCCAGAACTCTGGTGCCTCTGAGCCAAAGCATATATTTGCTCAAAATCACAGATGCCTCCTTTCTTTATTGGACAGCTATTTCAGCCCAAAATGAAGACTGTAGTCCCAGAAGACCTTGAAAGAAGTTTTGCTAAATGTTAGATAGGAATAGCACAGTACAGCAAAATGTGTAATGCACATAGCTGATCTTTGGCCTGCTTACTTTTCTCTCTGGGAGAATGATATCTGTGCATAAACACTGTGTGTGGGACTCCTTGCCAGCCACAAACGTTCCCCTTAAGAAGAATTAATGATGAGCCTCCTGTACTAGGGAGATGTTGGACACTGAGGTTTATGGTGGAATTAATCTGCTCTAACTTGAGCTATTTGTCACGTATACATCTGCTCAGAGCTCTTTGTCCAGCTTATCCTCACTGTCAAAGCAGCACCTTTATGGGATGATTCCCATTGCCTTCTTTGCCTCAGCCTTTAGTAGGAAAACCAGCAGTACTCTGGGTACCCAGTCCCCTGAGCAGGAAGACAGGGATGGGAAGCACAATGAAGCCCCCATAAGCCATGAAGAGGTGGTTAGCGACCTGCTGCACCACTTAGATGTACACAAGTCTATGGGGCCAGGTGGGATCCACCCCAGGGTCCTGAGGGAGCTGGCAGAAGTGCTCACCACGCCACTGTCCATCATTTATCAATAGTCCTGGCTGACTGGGGAGGTCCCAGTGAACTGGAGGCTTGCAAATGTGACGCCCATCTACAAGAAGGACCAGAAGGAGGACCCGGGGAACTACAGACCTGTCAGTCTGACCTCAGTGCCAGGGAAGGTGATGGAACAAAGCATCCTGAGTGCATCACACATCACATGCAGGACAACCAAGCGATCAGGCCCAGTCAGTATGGGTTCAGGAAGGGCAGGTCCTGCTTTACTGATCTTATCTCCTTTTATGACGAGGTGACCTGCTTGGTGGACGAGGGGAAGGCTGTGGACATTGTCTACCTGGACTTTAGTAAGAACTTTGACATCATCTCCCACAGCATCCTCCTGGAGAAGCTGGCTGGGCATGGCTTGGATGGGAACATGTTTTACTGGGTTAAAAACTGGCTGGATGGCT
>NW_010203993.1:0-831 GCF_000695765.1 Mesitornis unicolor
TATATGTGTATATATATATGTATATATGTATCTATAACATATATTAATATATAATATAAATACTATATATACTATATATAATGGGGTCAACAACATGCATCCCAGAGGAACAGTGTGATGCTGTGACTTGTACCAGGACCTGCAGGCACATGACAGCACCACCCCATGCCAGGAGGGACTCTTGTGGGAGCGCGATGCTCAGCTCTGCTGCAGCGTCAGCAGTTTTTGTAGAAAGCTGCATTTGGGATGCACATAGCCCTCAGCAACGCTGTCAGTGGGAGGAGGAAGGAGAGGAGGGACACATCCTGCCAGGGTGCCTGGGGTACAAACCGCAGCTGTTTTCAGCCCAGCAGCTCTCTGGGACACCTGGCTGCTGCTCCTGGTAGTGACCACACAGCTTCCCAGGCTTTAATATGGAGAAAAAGGAGTTTAAATTGATACTGGAAATACTCTGCCCTCACATTTCACTGCTCTGCAGAGTTTTGAGGTCAGTGCCCAAGCAGGTGCAAGCAGAAGCTCCACTTCTCGCACATTTCTTTTGAACACACACAGCTCCATGCACCTGTGCCTGGGTACCCACAGACACCACCTCTTGGCTTTCTAACAGGCTGCTGGCAAAGTCCCCACATGAGTGAGACTTGGGAGTTTCAGCAAGCTAAGAGCAGAAAAGGCTCATTAATCCTCACCCAAATCCACCACCGTTACAAATCCTTTGCTGCTACCAACACCGTGTGTTTCATCACCCTCTGCAGCTCAGTGCATTCACCACTTCACTCCATTACATTACACAGATCTGCTCTTTCCCAGGTAGCTCCAAGCCTCCTTTCCCTA
>NW_010203993.1:862-12284 GCF_000695765.1 Mesitornis unicolor
CCTCAAGGGCAGTAACTCTTCTAATGCCCATCCACGCGGCGTGGGACTGGGATCCCACATCCACCAACAGCAGCTCTTCACAGGATGGTGCAACCCGCACGATGCCAACACTGGCCTCCACTCAGAAACATTTAGGAACATGATTAAGTACAACATTACCAGGACGGCAATTAAACACACGCTTACAGGCAAGCACACACTTCAACACTGTCCTGGATGGCGGTGCTTTCGGAAATCAGGGCCCCTTCCAAGGAAGAGGCAGTTGCTGGGCAGATTAACACCGAATTATTCCTGTTTGTACTGCTGTGGTTTACACATGTGTGAACGAACCAGGGAGAAAGGAAAACTGGAAAGCTCTCACCTTGAGTACCCACATCAGGCAGCTGGGCTCTTTGCTACAACTCCATACACTGAATTATTCTTTACATCCCAGCATGGCTGACACAGAATTGAACAACGCTTGCCACATACCCAGTCCATCCACATTTGCACCCAGGTTCAGGGTCCTGCCTGGCCCCAGCAAAGCAAAGGGAAGACGCATCCGTCTGCACGCCCAGGTTTGTGTTACGGGGTGCTCACACATGTGTTTGTGCCAGACTGGGTTAGTAACTGAGAGAGAGGACTGCAAATATGTCGGGGGGGGAGGGAGGGGGGATAAAAAAAAAGCTCTTTCTTTGTTTTTTCTATTACTATTGGCTTTAGGAAACATTTTCTCTCACATTTGTGTCAATGGCACAGAATGCAGGATGGAAGCTTTTAGAGCAAGAGGCTGCCATAGGAGTTACCTGCACAGCTGCTTTAGTTTTGCTTTGAGCCTCCAGTCAGAGGCAGAGCTGAGACCACGCTGGAGCTTGCAGCAAAACAAAGGTAACAAAAAAAAGGCAAAAATGGCTAAACCGAGTAAAAAAAGCCATTGCATCAAGTTATCACTAGCGAGGAAGCAGGGTTTGCACAGGAGGGAATGAATGCACCAGTCCAGCTTCAAAATCAGCACTCGCTCACAGCTCTACAGTGAGAGGAGAGCCCTCAGTGACCGACCCAGCAGGGACCAACCCTCCATGCCTGATCCCCACAGCCAAATCGTGGGTGCAGAGATGCAGGGCTCTGCAGGATGCCTGCAGAAGCAGCCCCAGTCCCAGTCACCCCATTACAGACAGGGGAAGTCAGTCAGAAAGGAAAAATCAGCTTTATAAAGCTGCTCTGCTCTCTGCACCAATCCGGCCGCAGTTTACCCAGCTGCAAGGTGTTTACATTTCAAGCAAACTTCAGCCTGAGGTCCTTGGGCCAGATATTCTAGGAAAGGAAATGAACTTCAGTAATTCTGTACCAGAGAGCTGCACCCACGGTGAGCTGCTCACAGAGCCAGGCTTGGAAAACTCCACTACTGAGTAACCCCCAGGAATCTCTGGATGTATTTATGTTGGTTTTTGCTAATTTACCTTTTTTAAAAAATTGGGGTTTTTCAAAATCCCAAATTTTTCCACCAGATATTCTCAGAGATGCTAAAGTAGCAGTCAGGCATCTGCCTCTAAGTATGAATGATGCTATCTACAGGAGAATTCAGAGCTTGGCAGGCTGAAAGCAAGCAATTCACCTTCAAGCAAGCACTCACCTACTCTTTCTATGAATAATAAATACACTAATTTATTAAGTGAATAAAATGCAGGAGAGCAGAACTTATTAGCAGCTGCACTGTGAATAACCCGTGTTAGCAATCTGACACTCGAGCCTGAAAACACAGCCGTGTCTTTAAAAAGGAAACACACTTTTCCTTCGTTTTCTGAAGTTTCCTGCAAGTTAAAGCAGTTCTCATAGGTGAAAGTTTTAAACTGCTGTGTCCTCGTAACGGCAGAGATCCGTGTGCATCTGTTTTACCAATCCGTAAGACAGACTGAAAAGCAGATACTGCTCACTGCAGGGCCCAGGAGGCCAACGGATGGAGATACCAGGTTTGCTTCGAGTGAATCTTCCCTGCAAACTATCACATTTTCATCTCCAATTTATTTGGGTCTCTTCCAATACTACATTATATACAGGAATGGAAAACTCAAGGTTAACATTTACTTTACATGCGCTGTCACAAAATCCCACCTGTTTTAATACAAACTCCCTTTGCCTTGATGCTCACGATAAATTTTCACGATAAAGATAAATTTTCACAGTAAAGACAAATTTCCCAATGGTGCCTTCTTACAGATGTAGCGTTACTATCGGTGCATCTCCTAAAGAAAATATTCCTGGTGTTCCTCCTCCTCCAGCTTTCAGAGAAGCTTCAGTGCTGCTATGCTCCAAGAGGAAGAAAATAACTCAGCTTTCAGGAAGTGAAACTCCATCTAATTTAACTTAGGAAGAAAACAAAAGCACCCAACTCTTTCAGTTACTCACTATTTTCCCTTGCCAAATGAAGGAAGAGTCAGACCCCACATTAACACCATTAAGATGTCGTAGTGAGGAGCAGGCAATAAGTAGAGAATGCCCAAATTAACCCAAGTCACAGCCTGGACTCATTCCTCTGTTTATGTGCATTTTTAAGAGGTTTAATTAAGCTTCCCAATCTCCAATCTTAAGATGGGTTTCAAAGCTATATAAGCAATTTATAAGAACCCAGACTGCAAAGGGCTGTTCAGGCACTCGTGATTCTTTGAAAATCATCAACTGGGGTAATAGAATTCATTTTCTCCTGCAAATTAGATACATATTTAGCCAAAATAACCCGGGGCCATGTGCAGAAGTTACAGATGATCATAACCTCAGCATAAGGGCAGAGTTAAGGTTACAGATTCGGATCTCACTGCCATGTTCACACATCAGATCATCAAATATCCAAATTGTAAAAATCACAAGACAGAAAATGAGGGCGTCTCCCAGTCAGGAGTGGTTGGGCAGAGTCACCCAGTGGCGACCAATGTACCTGTGAAATCAGGCAAATAATTACCCAAATCTGAGACTGCCCAAATTCTTCCACTAAAGCTTTAGATCTGTTTAAGGTATTTAAGATAATCTAAGTCCTTATATTGGCACAAGCTGTTTAAAATGATCTACAGCTTTAGATTGGTTTAAGCTGCTTATGCAGCTTTAAGGTTTTAAAAAGGTTTAGACTGCTAAAAAACATTCCCCAAAAAGCGAGTGGGGTTGTTTGCTGGGAGCTGGTTGGACCGTTTCGTGGAATTTAGTGTGGTACAAATGCAGAATTAGGGATGCAGGAGTGAAATATTTTGTTTTCAACACCAAAAGTCAGTTAGGACCAAGTCTACAAATACCAAGATTATGGATGGTTTCTATTGGCTTAAGTTTGAGAGGAGCAGCCACCATAGTTAAAGCACCAAGAACTCTAAAAAAGAAAAACGTACCAATGGAAATTACACAAAAACAATTCCACCCTGTTCAGAAAAAGTAGACAAGTTGCCAGTATATAAATCCTAGAAATTCAGCTTCCCTCTCCTCCTTTCCATTGCTCTTATTTTCAGCTTTGTATCACCAAAATAGGGTATCCCTTGTCGTGCTCTTCTCAGGATTACGTCCATTTGCCACATACCCACAGGTGTCTCTAAAGTATGAAATCCAAGGTGCCCATGTGGCCCTGGGAAGTTCAATAACCCAGACCCCGTCCACCACACAGGCACCTGCCTTAAGCAAAACTGAACACACCAGGGCCAGGAAGGCTCCTCCAGGAGCCCAGGATGAGATGGGCTCCACTCCCACCTGCATCTTTGCAGCACAAAATTACCCCCACTGAAATAATCATTTTCCAAGGAGCACGCCCAAACCCCACACTTCAGTTTAACCACCCATCCATGAGGTGCAGAGCTCTTGCTGCAAGGAGCACTTTAGTTTTCTAAAGTCCTCCCTGGCAGGTTCAGCTGGGCCCAAAACGTCCCCAAAGTCCCAAAAGGTCCCTTCACCATGAGATCACAGAATCATTAAGGTTGGAAGAGACCTCCAAGATCATCCAGTCCAACCGTCAACCCAACCCCACCATACCCACTAAACCATGTCCCCAAGTGTCACATCCAGGCGCTTCTTGAACCCCTCCAGGGATGGGGACTCCACCACTGCCCTGGGCAGTCTCTTCCAATGCTTGACCACTCTTTCAGTCAAGAAATTTTTCCTCATATCCAAACTGACCCTCCTCTGGCACAACTCGAGGCCATTTCCTCTCATCCCATCACTTGTCACAGGGGAGAAGAGACCAACACCCACCTCTCTACCCCCTCGTTTCAGGAGCTGCAGAGGGCGATAAGGCCTAAGAGATGCACACTCTGGGTCTTGCTCCAACGCTGCACCCTGGGCTCTGCAATTGCCATCCCAGCGAGACCTTTTACCAGCCCCAGCTCTGCAGTCTCACCCTCCTGCAGACCATGGGGGGCTGCTGGGCCAAGGCCTGCCCTAGACCCTCAGGCCCAGTCCCACTCATGCTGCGGGATGAGGCACTCAGAGCAAAGCTCAGCCCTGAGTCACCACTCACCCCCTGGGGCGCTTGAATTGCCTTCCCAAAACACTGAAAAATCAGGACAACTCTCCTGCCTGAGGGCACACCTCTTACCAACAGTTGCAAACACACATCTAGTCTCCTTCAGCCAGTTCAATCACTGCAATTTCCATTTTCCCTTTCTGCCCCATAGAGGAGACAGTCCCATCCCATCTAGATGCAGAAAATGGGGTTATACTGGGACAAAGAGCCATATTTTTTAGCCACTTGAGCACAGGTGCTGTGGTACACAGCCACCCTCTGCTCTCATTTACACAAGCATAAAGGCAGAGCATCTGGCCACGTGTCAAAAGTCTTTAATTACATGATCGAGCTTATCTTAAATATTTATTTATTGAAAGTTGCAAATAACACAAGATTGTATTCTCTCTGATAAACATCACACAGACAAAGGGAACTTAGGATTACACATTAAACCTTATGCTTTCTTATTCTGTATTTGACTGCTTAACTTTGCAACCTTTATGTGATACTAATGTAGGTGTCCTCTCCCCTTCCACCTTTGCAGTTTGCTCTTGAGCACCAAGTTCATTTTATGGTTATTCAGTCATGAAGAACCAAATTAAGAGGTTTTTTTATAATCAAGATTTTTATCCTGATCTATCCATTTTTGACTGGGGACTGTGCTTCTTCAGACAGCATCCGTCCCCAAGCAGCTTTTTGCAATTGCAAACACTTAGCAAAATCCAAATGACTGAGAAAAAAAATACATAAACGCTGACAGAAATAGCAACAGAAGCTACAGAAACCTGTTCTGTGCAGTTAGCTGAGAAAATCAGCCTCTTGGTTTTCCTCTGTAAGGAACAACAGACGGCTCAGGGATGGGTTCATGCCTCCAAAGTGTACTGAGTATCCCAACACTAAGTGCAGAATTACCATGGGTACAAATTGATTACAGCACCCTTACAAGTCCTTCCTATCTAAGAATTACCATAGGATTTGCAAAATCTTCCTGGGCAATAACATCACACCAAGAGACAGCGCTGGCAAGTGCAAGGCAACGCCAGAACCCATGAGCTGATCTACCCAGGGGGGAACATGGCCCCATTGCATCCCAAAATTGCAGCAGCTAAAGGAATACAGCTCCTGCCAGCTGCACACATACAAATCTCAGAGCTTTTGTATAGCTTTATCATAACTTGCTGCATTCATCGATAAGCCAAATTCCAGACAAATTAGCTATGCTGGGAATTTATTTATCTTCCTGGTATTCTCCATGCAAGTTTTCCAGGACATTTTTGAGGTTTTGTGTTATTTACATTACCAAAATGCTTTGTTATTTATATTATTGATCCCCACCAGTTGACAAAGTGTTGAAGTTGAAGCATGGAGATAAAACAAGAGGTGAAGCGAGCACAGAGCTCTTCCGTGCAGCATCCCCTTGAGCACAGCCCAGCTCCATGGCCCGTGGGCAGCCGCGCACGCTGCCCGCTCTGCACCACCCATGTTCACTGCACAATTCACTGCAGGTCATCTCTTCTCTGGTTTTATCACCGACTTTGCATGACAGAGCACCCTGAAATCTCCACCAAGAGCAGGGTACCACAGAGCTGGACCCTACACAGACAGCAAGAGCATCTTCCTCCTCAACAGCGCACCAACTGTGCCCGTGCCACACAGATACCCAGAGCACTGGCGTTTGCTGGGTTACAAATGTGGAACTGAAGGCAAGGAACAAAACTTTTGCCTTACAGGGTGATTTTGCACAAAAACAGAAACAAGGGGTCCTTTTTAGTTTGCTTGCAGTTTAGGAAGAGAGAGACACAAGAGACCTTGGGCAGCATCAACCACTCCCCTTCCTTGGGAGAGCATGTACCTGTGCCTTGCCTCATAGATGAGGCTCCATCTTCACGGATGAAGACAATTCATTTCATTTGCTATGCAATTTAGGAGCACAACCTTCAATAGGACTCATGCCTGAAGGTCCCCATGGCTTCACAAGGGGAAACTAAATCCTGTTGATGCCTAATATAGAGCATAATTGAGGAGTAAAATAACATAATTTCTGCCCCAACTGAGAAGCGTGACTTTTGCTCTCACTATAAACCAAGCCAGGTATACATTCAGCACTCCAAAAAACATCTCACTCAGTTATAAGAGCAATATCTTCCATTTGTTGCCTTATTTATTTAAGTCTGTGGTTCGTGCTCTGCTGACTGCCCCATGTAATTTGCACCCCTTGAGCAGCACCCACACCATCACACACCAGCTACTCTGAATCTCTTTTTTCTCCCCAATCTGCCATGGGTACACTGCACTTGTCCTTCACTTGCCACGTAGCTTTTTCCACCGCATAAAATTACTGCCTGATGAATTAATCGAAGATATAATCAAATGCAGCTATCAGTAAGGCAGCAGCTCCTGCGCTTGCTGGAGACGTCCCCGCCATGCAGTGAATCTGGAGAAGTCGTTTCCAGCAACAGATTCACTGCAGCAAACAGTTTTTAGGATAAACCTGGCCAAACTGCTTTTGAACAGCCATTAAAAACAAAACAACCTGTTTGGCTCAGCAGTTTTCCCCCTGCCATAAAACTCACTATCATGCCAGAATCACAGAAATAAATAATTTTAAATATGAGTTAAAGCAATAAAAAATGGGGTGAATGGGAACATACCTGCAACACAGGATGGCAATGACTTTGACAACCAACACAGAATCAAGGTAAAAGCCATAAGGAGAGAGAAGAAGGACGATAGATTTATTTTTGTGGCTAAAACACACAGGCAAAGGGGAATTGGCCAGTGAGGACTGGCAGTCCCTGTGAAACACAGATATCCACAGGGTGGATGGGACACAGGGAGCAGGACCAGGCAGAATGAGATGCTGAGCCCATCCCGGGGCCTGCTCCTGCTCACATCAACATTTATTTAAAAGACCACAACACCATTAATTTTTCTTTGGGTTATTTTAAGCGTACTAGACCTTTTGATTTCAAACCCATCGTTTAGCAGTAACACTCATCGAGATAAATAAAATATTCTTAAACCCTAAAAGGCAACTCAGACAAGGGGATTAGAAGTTCTGTTTGCAGCAGAGGTGTGTTGTGAAGGACTCTGAGATCATCCCTGACATCACCATGAGCAGCACTCGCCTTTCTCACTCACACTTGAACAGAACAAGAAATTCTGTGGTTATTATTTCCAGCAGATCACTCGTTACCTCAGGGTTTACTCATTGCTTTTTTGCTGGCAGCCCCCAAACCGGGTCCATGAGTCAGCAGCAGCCCTGGGCCCTTCCTCCAGCGATGGCCCAGCCACCCGCAGTCGGCTCCTCCACCGGATTTTATTGACCAAGACCCTTTCAAAGATGCCCATGCAAACCACAGCAAGCGTTGCCAGCGGGACGAGGTGGCACATGGGAAGGGAAGCAAGAGAATCTCTCCATTGCACTGAAAAACCTGGGCTGTTTGCAGAGTGGTCATCCCATCTGAGAAGGTCCCACAAGCCACACAAAGGTCCCACAAGCCATGTGAAGGTCCCACAGCCCATCTGAGAAGGTCCTGCAAGCCATGCGAAGGTCTCGAGCCCCATGGGATTCCCATGCAGGGAGCGTGCCCCAGCCCTGGAGCAGCAGGGCTGTGGGATCCTCCTGTCCCAGCTGCAAGGACAGGCAGATCAGCCAAGGATCATCAGGGTCAGGGCCATGAGGGCATCCTGGGTCACAACAGCTCATCCAGACCAGCCTCAGGCTGGGACCAGCAGCTGGGCTCCTCCTGGGGTCCATTCCACAGCTATTTCTGGGGCTCCCCCTCCCTCTGCTCCCAGGGGACGCCAGCAGCATCCATGTCCCTTGGCCACGAGGGCTTTCACATGCAGTCCCTAAGAGCTGGAGCTGAAAATGCCACACACAACGTCCATCAGTAAATTCACATCACTGGTAACAGCAACCGGTTGTAGCGTTCACCCCCAAACAGCCCGGACCCCACCGTAGCACCTGCACCCCAGGAGCTGCTCCTGCTTCTCACAGCAGGGATCATCCATCCAACATGACACATCTAGCAATAATAATAATAATATGTTCCCCTGTGCATTTTCCTACAGCACCAGTGTCCACCCAGCAAATAATAATAAAAAATAAAAAATAGTGAACGCTGCTGTCTGCAGTCGGAGCTTAGAGTCAAAACTCATTACTCATATCTTCAATCTACCAGGGACTCACACTGAGATTTTGGCCCAATGGCTCCCCCTCCCTCCTCCCCGTTTCCCACACAGAAGAAGAAGTTCGACACAGAAAGGTTAAACAGGAACAAAAAAGGCCACGCTGCTTTTTTCCCCTCCACCTCAGTTATCTACGGAGATCAGAGTTAAGCAATGCCATGACTTGCACAGCTGCTACGTTTCCATTCTCAGCATAAAAGTTTCTGAGCTTTTTAAAGAACTAAATGAAGAGATTTGGGCGATGAGTTCTGACATCCCTTTTGCAGTGAGGTCAGTAATACGCTTGAATATGTATACAACAGCCAACACATATATTTTTGAAGATCCTCTTCAGGTAATGACTTGCACCTTTAAACAAGCAAATAAATCAGCGTGCTGAGATATTCTATTCCTTGGTGCAACCATACTAACCCACATTATACCTCGGCCTTCACAGAGCCAGCTGCAGATATTTAGCTTTACATGGGGAAAGGAGATATATTTTAGCTCCAGACAAGTCCAGAGTGGTTTGTGCTCCTACCAGCACAAGGCAGGAAGACTTGCTCCCAGCTGGGCTAATTAAAAATGATGGGTTTAGGTCAATATTATGTTCCTGCTCTCCTGGCACTGGTCCCTTTCTCCTCAGCTCCACATCGTCAACAGAGACAGCCGAGATTTCTGGTAATTGCTGGAGCAGCCCAGGGCCAGGTGGAAATCCAGAATTAAAGTGCACCTGAGGAGGAGGCCTTCAACACAGTTTAAACCTGGGCTCCTCCAGGGCTCCATAAAACTTCTTGGCCCATCCACAGCTACCCCAATTTCCCAGCAAATACCTCCATTTCCATAACCCGATTGAACAGGACAGCCACCACCTTTACCAGAAACGAGCCGAGATGCTGGATGGCCATTTGAAAGCCATGACCTTGCACGCCACAGATGTTTATAGGAGTTTTACAACTATTTCAAGCAAAATAAAGAATAGCATCCTTTGCAAGCACATAACTGGGCTCTGCTGCCTCTTACAACACTTTAGTTTCAATTCCCATTCTCTGGAGGTGATGAAAGGATAAAAGTCAGAGGAATGGGAGTCACCAACTCCCACGGTCTCAAGATACTACAGAGACTTCATAAACAGCAATTCTGGCAGGACTGGGATGCCCCTACCTCTGCAGAGAGGCACGAGACCAAATCTGCCGTGTCCTGCTCAAGCTGTGGGAGGAGGGCTCAGGCTGAGCAACGCGCGAAGGGTTTCATGGCCCCAGAGGCAGCAGAGCAGGAGCCCATGCCAGTACAGGAGATGATTTGATATGAAAAATGCTGCTTTCCCTTCCTCCTCCTCAGTCACCACCCGCTTGGGCTTGCTCAGGAGCTTCCTCTTCCAAACCACTGTCCCCCATCCTGAGTGGAGTGAGAGCTCGGGGCTGGCGATGAGCAGCGAGCTCCCACACGGCACCGCTCTGCAGACATCCTGCTCAGCACAGAGACTGGCCAGAGGAGGGAGAAATAAGGACTAAACCCACCCACATTCAAAATAAGGTAAAAAAACAAAAACAAAAACAAAACCCAACGCTATCAAAGTGCAGCATCAGGCACACTCCTTCACTTCACAGTGTGAAAATGGGAGAGAAAACCCGTCCCCACAGAACCATGCAAGCCGAGCATTGCTGTCTCAGCACGAGGGAGCGTGGTTTGGGGAAGCACCCGGTTTCTGTGCACCCCAAAGCCCAAGGCTGGGGGTCGCCAGCACCCATCAGCATGTGGGTTTGCCATTTCTGGAACAGCAGGCGGCCAGGGGATCCGAGGTGCTCGCTGCCCCACACCCAGCCAAAAACCAGGCTTAAATTCCCCTACCACTGGCTCCAAAGCATATTTTAATCATATTCTCCTGCATGCATCCCGTATCAAACTCCTAATTAAAGATTATTTGCTTTCAGAAGTGGGGGGAGGAGGGAGAAGAAGATAGACCAGAATGCATATTCAGTTTTGATTACTTTTTATCTGTCAGGTTAAATATTCACAAGTTCTCTTTCGAGGAAGCCTCGAGGGGTTGTTTATATAAAATAAGTACTTTATTTCATGTGCTGCCCACCCCCAGCTCACACAATTAATTGGAGCAAACTTTTTGCAGATCCTTTCCTGAACAGGCGAAAAAAAACCCTTACAAATAATCTTGCATGCACACAGAGAAAAGAAATATATTGCTTAAACACAGTTAAACCACACCAAGATATCAACACAAACTTCCAGACAAAGGGCTTATTTCTGCCCAGGATGATTCCTACGGCTGAAGGAGCTGGATGAGCCCAGCGAGGGCTGGATTTGGCCCTCGCAGAGGCCACTGCAGTCCCTGCTGCAAGCCCAGGCTCGACCACGGCAGAAAACCCAGAACGAGAGCTGCGGCCAGGTACTGCATGGGGCTGCCAACCCCTGCCTCTGCACCGGGAAAACTCAGCTCCCCAGCAAAGAGTGAACCTCGCAGGGCAACATCCCAGCGCTGCCCCAGGGTGAAAAAGAAACGCCAGTGCCCAGGCTTTGTGCAGCCAAAAGGAGATTCAGCTGTAGGCAGGGATCTCGCTGTTAAAATGAGGGTTGGAATATTATTATATTTTTTAAATATGTTTATAAACGCTGTAGCATCAGGTAACAGCTGCTTCTGCTCCGCAGCGAGTTTAAAATGCAGGATGGAAGCGGAGCAGGGCCTCGGCACAGGCACCCAGCGTCGCCCCGGAGGGACGAGGCTCCCCAGGGACCATCGTGTCCGCTTTTTGCCACGGCGGCGGGGGGAGACGCGTGTCC
>NW_010203993.1:12300-12500 GCF_000695765.1 Mesitornis unicolor
CACACCCGGCGATCGCCTCCCGCCGCCCCCAGCCCTGTCTCCCACCAGCAAGAGAGAAAAAAATTATAATAATCTCTGCACATTGGGAGAAAATGAAGTTGCTGTCGAGCGACGAGAAATTCATGCGACAGCCGGGGCTAATTAGGCAGAGGCGAGCAGTAAAGTAGCTGCGAGCGCGGCGGGGACAGGGTTACAGGCTG
>NW_010203993.1:12512-14302 GCF_000695765.1 Mesitornis unicolor
GTTACCTCGGGCTCGGGAGCTCGCCCATGATGCCATGCACGGCGGCAGCGCCGGCCACCCAGGGAATACACGCACACACAGAGATATAGAGATAAATACGTATAAATATATATGTATATACTCGGTGTGCCGCGGGCGAGCGTCTTGGTGGCAACCTGACACCTTTCGGGAGGCAAAATGGAATCTCGCCGTCCGGTTGTGCACCCTCGGGCTCGGGAGCTCGCCCATGATGCCATGCACGGCGGCAGCGCCGGCCACCCAGGGAATACACGCACACACAGAGATATAGAGATAAATACGTATAAATATATATGTATATACTCGGTGTGCCGCGGGCGAGCGTCTTGGTGGCAACCTGACACCTTTCGGGAGGCAAAATGGAATCTCGCCGTCCGGTTGTGCACCCGCAGCAAGGGAGGGGGGAGAAAAAGCGACCGTTTGCAAATATGCACGCAGAAAACAAAAAAATAACCGAAAATCCCGGTGCCTACCTTTGCTGGGTGGCGGCAGGCAGATCCCGGACCGTTTTGGGTCGGTGGCTGTTCCCTTCTTTATGAAATGTTCGGCTCAGCCGGTGCTATTTGCATTCTTTCATTAGCACCTGTTTCAAGTAAGGAAGGAGAAAGCTCATTATGAGATCAGCTTCCTTTCAAAATAAATTATTAAAAAAAATAGGGATGCAGACTGCCAAATAATTATAAAGCTAATAAAAAAAAAATAACCACATATATATTAAAGCCCAAACTAGGCAGTTTAATAATGGGAGATCTTGCAGGTTGTGAGCATGCTCCAGCCGGAACAAATCCTTCCTCTGTTATTCCTCTGAATAAAAATAAACCACGATCAAGAAACCCAAACGGAAGCTTCCTCCTAGAATCCCTGCTGCTGAAAAATATGTAATAAATTCAGCCCGAAGACGCAGACTCTAATCAGCAGCTGTTTTCTGGATCCAAAGCCAGCCAAAGCCTCTCTTGTCTTTTCCCACTATGAGTCTAGGCCTTTTTGAAAAGGGTTTTAACCTTTTAAAGATACAGTGCACCAATTATCACTTCTGGAGGACTGTCACTCACGGCGCAAATAAATTAATAAAGCGGCAGCAGCGGCACAGCCGGAGCAGGGGGAGGTGTGGTTTGCACCACCAGTCTTTCTTCCTGAATATTATTATATGATTTTTTATTTTTTTAATAAGATTCCCCCCCCTCCTTGGGGAGAATAATAATAAACAGAAAACTTGCCACTCAGCTCTTGGATAAATGCACAGTCATTATAAAAACGAGCAGCTGCTGGATGCGATTCAGGGAGTTGTATGGCCGCTCCTTATCAGAGTTAAATTTGTTGCGACTGAATTTGAGGCATTAACAGTTTCGGTCCCAGGCGGTGGTGTGAGAGGGTTAATGACAGCACAGAGCAGCTCTGTCAAGTGCTTCCCATCAAACCAGGGATCAGGCTGCGAAGTTTGAACCGCGCAGCCCTGGCACAGCAATAAAGCATTCTTCCAGGAGTGGGATTTTGGGTTTTTAAGCCCCCCCAAAGAAAGCTCAGCCCTCCGCAAGCACCGCAAAGCGCCGACACAGCTCCCGACAGCACGGCGCTGAGCCAGCTTTCCCATCAGGAACACGGGGGCGCAGGGTCTCCCCCAAAAAGCAGTGTGTCCCCAGGCCTGGCCCCCGGCAGCCTCGCGCCTCTCCTGGTGCCAGCGGCGCCCGGCCCACCTGGGTGGCAGTGGCAGTGGCAACGGCAACGGCATCCTCCTCGGCAGGGCGCGGGGAGCGAGGGGCCATCCCCGGGGC
>NW_010203993.1:14499-32013 GCF_000695765.1 Mesitornis unicolor
AAATGTCAGGAGCAGCCCAGCAGCGGTGCTTGCCCGCGGCCGCCCGCTCCCCCCGGGTCCCCGCTGTTTGCAAACCGCAACCCGGGGCGGGGGGCACGGGGCTGGCCACCGAAACTAGACAGAAAAAGGTTTCGGGGTTTGGGATTTTTTTACGCCGCTTTGGCTCAGCTCTGGAGGGATGCAGGCTGCCAGCAACTTGACCTTGACCTGCACGGTTACCTTGCGCTGCCAGCAAGAAGCTGTTTTGGGATGACGGAGACCCGGCACATCTGCTCTGCGCCACGGAGCTGCCTCCCTCCACCCGGGACCACGCAGACCCACTCCAGCACCAGCTCCAGGGTGCAACTCCAGTCACACCACAGGTACTGCTGCTCCTCCAAGGGACTACGTCTGACAAATAAATGCTTGCTTTTTTCCCCCATCCATTTTCAAAGTCAGTGCATCTGTTTACAGCTTGCCCCCCTCTTCCAGACCTTTCAAACGAGACGTGTCAGCATGTTTCTTTATCATCTTAATGGCTGGAGAAGCTGGGAGTTGGAAATAGGGACTTGCCTGAAGCTACACAGCATGGAGCAACGGCTCAAGAAGACAGCCCAAGACTTCCCATCATCTGATCATTCTCCTTCTGGGGAAAAAAAATGCAAAAATCTCCTTGGGAAATGGAGCAATGGAATAGCAGAATGGAGTAATCCTGATGAGAACTGTCATCTACCTCCCCTGCAAACACACCTCCTAGAAATGAAAGGTGAACACAGCCAATGACACTGAAAAACGTTCTCCTAAGGAGCAACTGAGCCGTGCGTTCCTGCCGGGCTCTGAAGCACAATGGGAGCGTAAGGAACAGGGAAATATGACAGCCAAAAGCTAACTCTTATTTCGCGGGTGCTTACACAGGGATCAAAAAATTGCATTGTCACAAAAAATAAAGAGGATTTGAGTGTGGCATTTATGGTACAAATCAGCTTATGAAACCTGCAGTTTTCTACTGATCATAAAAAAGCTCAGTAGTAAATGGGCAATATATTGGATGGAAGAGGAAAAAGCTCCAAAGCTTCCTTGTCTGCTCATCTGAGCAGCCTTATCTCACCAGCAATGGATCCAGCCCAGGGCAGGGTGCTCCTGCAAGGGGAGCTTGGCAGTCACCATTTCATCATCCCCAACATCCTCTGCTTCCCTGTGTCCAGCCAAGTGGCACAGCAGAACCTCACCACCACTGTGTGTCACTGTAGGCATTAAAACAAGTGCACTAAGAGGGAAGAAACTGAGATAATTGGGCTATTGAGCCAAAAAAACACTCTCTCCATCCAAAGCAACAAGATACAGTTCTTCACACTGTCCTTCCCCTTCCAGATCTCAACAAGCCAGATGACATTTCATTGCCTGTGCAGCCTGGACTTGATGTGACAGATGGCCCAAGTGCGTTGTGGTGGGTTTGAAAGGTGCCATACAGCTCCGTGCTGTACCTGGGGGAATTAATGGAGACACAGAAGTGGTGTCACCACACTGCCATTGCGCTCCCACGAGCCCACATCTCCATGTACCACCACATACACCTTGAGAAGTGATTTGTCTTCAAGGGCCTCACTTTCCACACCCAGGACATTGTCACTCCTAAATGAGCTACACTGAACACAGCCAGAGTCTTTGGTTTATTCCCTGTGAAGCTTTAATGAGACGTCACCAAATGCACAGGAGTTAGAAGACCTGCTACCAGTTTTCCTCCATTTTTGCTCTTGCAGACCGTTGCCTACCTTTATCTACATGAGGGAAGGATAAGAGGTGTTGAACAACTCTGCTTTGAGGCATATTCTTCACTTGCAGTCATTCAAGCTTCCCTCTGACCCCACACAATTCCTAGGAGACCCTTCCAGAAAAACACATACTCAAAGGCAGCACAGAAGTTGCAGCAAGACCCCAACCACCTGATTCACCCCTAGAAACAGAATTCAATAAAATAATCCTGAAACCAATTAGCTCATCAGGTTTCAGTCCTTGTCATACGTGCCATGAAGTTGCATCACCCTTTCTTACAGAAAACAGCACGCGTACAGCATCCGTGCAAGTGCTTTGTACCAATTACCTTAGCACTTCGTTCTCCCCTTTATTTTTATTTTAACAGCGATACAAATTCAACTTTCCTCCAGGATTCTGAAACTTTCCCAGTAGTTCAAGAATTGTTATAAATCAGCATTAACAGCAGGGAAAAATCCCTGAATAGCAATGGAAAGACCCTGCATTACAAATCATTCACATCTTCACACGCTGAGCAGGGTCTGAAACCTGGGAGACCCCATCCCCGATGGGTGCATTAGTTCACTGCTCCCTACGCAGCGAAGCACACCCTCATTAGAGGCGACACACTCCACAAAACCAGAGCTAATCAGTTCTGCGGGGCTTATTAGTTGGGCTCCATGCTGGAGCCGGTCTTGCTGGGAACGAGCACGGCTGCAGAGCATCCTGCTGCGCGGCCAGGGCTGCGCTGGCTGCAAACAGCGAAAAGAGGGGGAAGGAGCAGTGGGATGGGCCGAAAAAAGAAGCAAAGTTGTTGTTTTCCACTTGTTTTTTTAGGCAGGACTTGCTGCTAGCACACCCAGCTACTGGCTGTAATTTAGAAGTCAGGCATTCACTCTGTAACTCACTCCTCCCCCGTTCTCTCTCATGAAAACAACAGAAAAAACCAAGAGTTTTCTCTTGACAATGCTAAGGGACTTGGTGGGGAAGGACACAGGTGCAGGGACCAGCTTAGAGCTTGTCCAAAACCCTGGGAATATTTGCAAAGGCCGCCTGCCCCCTCCCCCTGCCCAGCGCACATCCATAATGCCATGTACATAGTGTGCACAGTACAGTGCACAGCGCTCAGCAGGATGAGTCTGAGCTCCTTACATGGCAATTCGCGTTTCTGACATTTAATGGGCATTCTTCTGTGAAAAATGACAGAGAGGCGTGTGAGAATCCATAATTTTTGCCTTTTTTCTTTTTAAACTACCTGCCAAGCCTGCTCAACTAGAAGCAGAAAGTTGCATTTCCTTTTAATTGCAAGCTTCTCTAATGTTCCTGGGATTAAAAAAAGCAAGGTATGGGGTTGTTCTTCTGTTTTTCTTCTAGCACTTTTGAATAAGTAAAGAAGAGGCAAACCATGGCTTTGGTTTCAAGTCCTCCGCAGCCACTGCCTTCCTGGGACATAATGCAGCAAAACAAATAGGATTCCTGGTGTCGCTACATAATGCATTGCATTTGGATTACATGCTGTGGTTTAGAAAGATGCAGGAGATAACAGCACGTGGAGGGAGAAGGGACAAGTTGTAACCAGGAGAACAGAGCACAGGGCTGCGAGTGCTGTCAGAGCCCTGGTGTCTGTGCCTTCAGAATTGGATCCATCTCCTCTCAACACCTGCATTGCTTGCTCCAAATGGGCCATTTTGCACAAGAGTGGGGAGCAGGATGGAAAGGATGAGGTGCTGAGCACCGCCTGGTTGGTGTTCACAGCTGGCTTCGCCTCAGGGAGCTGCCACCTCCTGCACAACCCAGCAGCGTGGTCCCAGGATGGGCAGCACCATTTGCCATTTGAGTCTTTCTTGAAACTTATTCAAAAAAACCAAAACTTAATTCAGCAACAACAAAAGTACAATGCATGGACAAGGAGTTTGTATGGGGGCAGGAGTCTGTGTATCCCTCCCTTTGCCCATCACTAACCCCTGCCCTGCAGCCAGCCCTGGTGGGTGCCCAGGAGCTCTGACAGGGGCTGCATGAAGCACCCGTGGGTGAGACCGCCCAGAGGAACTGGACTCAGCCTGACACAATTTGGGTTGAAGGGGCACAGTCTAGTAAAGGGAAATAGGCTTAGGCTCTCAGTGATCCTTATTTCATTACCAACCTCACCATTTTCAGTAGATGTGTTTGTGGTCCCTGCTATTCAGTTTTCTGCCACAGCAAACTGTGTCTGCAGAGAGGATTCACACGTTTGTCTGAGATTCCCATTACATCATCTCATATCCTCATTTTAGGAGATCTCTCTCTAAGCTTGTCTGTACACCCAGAATGAATGCATATTAACCATGACTGATTAATGAGCAACAAATACCTGCAAATATTTGTATTATTACTTCTAGCTAGTTCTGTGATCTGAAGTAACCATCCGATACCAAATGATGGGTGAATCCCAAAAGATTCAAGTTTCAGATTAGAAAACTAGTGCTATTCATGAAGGGTTTTCCTGTCAAATTTTTAGTGAGCTCACAGCCTTGTACTTTTCAGATCAGTTTGCCCAATTAACTAAGCAACTCCTATGAAAATGAAATACAATCTGCTGTTGTGTTGTGAATACCAAAGCACAGCCGTAAGAGCTCATGAGCGAGTAGTCTTGTTTTCATGTTTTTGTTTCGGTCACTAAGCAGCAATATCTCACACCTCAGCATCTATCACCCAAAGCGACATTCAGGGACATGGCATTAACTCCTGTCGGTCTCCATGAGGCTGCTGCCAGCAGAGCCGCGCAGCATCGATTCCTCCTCTCCGCTGTCTCACCACCGGCTGCAATGCTCCTCAGGGCGAGTTATGGGGCTCTTTAGCACTCCCAATCGCACTCGAGGTTTCAATGATCTTGGCTCTCAGGAGCAGAGGGATGAGAGGAACCAGCTTCTTCAGAAGAAACAATTTGTCTAGGTATGACACCACACTGATATTTGAAGTTTGATGAATCAGATCATGAATCGACTCCAGTTCTAGCCTGAATCTCATTAGACAAGAGCTATAAAAGTAGCTAAGCAGTAGGACAGGCTTTTCTTATTGTTGAGTTGGGGTTTTTTTTCCCCTCCTTTTATATTTAAATCATTTCTTGTCCTCATCAAACAGAGAACATTATCTAATTCCTCTACAGCATGTCCAGGATTGTGTATTTTCCCTCTACAAGGATCCATATTAAAGCAACCACAGACAATAACCTCATACCATTCAGTACAGGAAGCATCGTAATCTGCCATGCATTAAAGGTCTAAAAAAACCCTGCCTAATGTTAGAAGAGTCTCAAGCTGTTAAGCTACTACTTAACTACGGTAATTCACCGTGAAGCCTCTCCCATGGCACAGCCAAGGCGTTGTTTTCACTTTCTAATAGTGAACATGTGACTCAGGCATTTAATGAGTTCCCAAAATAACTGAACCAAAAGGCAAAATCCAAGAGGTTTTACTGCCCAGGGAGAAAAAAAATCATAATTAAAATAGTGAATGGGCAGAAGAATAAAACGAAGGCCGGGGGTGATTATGAAATCATTAAGGTGGAATAGCGAGCGTATGGTTTTCCTGTCCCAAAGGGGCCTTAAGCACGACAGAAGGCAGCCAGCCTTGCGGCACATACCTGAGCTCTACATCCCTCTCCCACTTTGTCTTCCTGTATCATCAGGAACACCAGTCCCTTGTCTTGGTTTCAACACAGTGATGATTAAAAAGAAGTACCAACAAAATCACTCGCTTTGGTAGCACTTTCCCCTGTGAACATCCAAACACGCTGCAGATGTGATACCTCATTGCACACGATTGGCTGTTCAAAACATGCATGTGGAGGGATGGAGAGGTTGAGGGGTGTGGGGAGCTGCATTTTGAGTTTGCAGGGAAGGACTCTATGAGGTCTGGCTATGAGGTCTCTGCCATAAGCACTGGACTGGACAGCCCATGGCCCAGTATCTCGGCTGAGTCTCAAGTTACCTTACCATTGATCCCAAAGAGCCATCATCGAGGTAGATTTAGTTTTAAAAAGCCTGTCCTTTAAATAGTTTGGGGTGGGGATTTTTGTTTGTTGAGTTTTGTTTGCTTTTTTAAGTCCCAGCATGGGAGAGCATTTATCTTTAGTTGCTGCATTGGAGCAAGAGCCAGCACACGGACCTGCGAGTTGTGCAGCGTTTGCCTTCCCACCCTCCTGCCCAGTGCAGTCCCCAGCTCGTGCTGGTGCAGCACTGCAGAAAACAGCTCACCAAGCAGCAAAACTCAGAGGCAGAAAGTTCATTTGGAGAAGGAGAGACTCAGCCACTACCAAAACTGCTCTGTGGGTATAGATGCAAATTCTGCTCTGCTTCAGAGGTAAATATGTTTGTGACACAGCAAAGATGGGCTTGCTCACTCATCAGGTGTGGAAAATGGGGGTGTAGTGCACTTCTCCTCACTTTGCACTTGTGCATTTGCCCAGAGCAGGGATGCAATACCTCAGCAGTATCTCGGCAGGATGAACACTGGCAGTGCTCAGATCCTGGTCTCATGCAGATGTGGGTGCATGGAATCACAGAATGGTTTTAGTTGGAAAAGACCTTTAAGATCATCGAGTCCAACCCTCAAACCAGAACCATGTCCTCCACTAGACCATGTCTCTAAGCACAACATCTCCTTGTCTCTCAAACACCTCCAGGGATGGGGAGTCCACCACTTCCCTGGGCAGCCTCTTCCAGTGCTTGATGCAATGGTGAGGAAGGATGGTCAGAGACTTTGGGGTCCTCTTGATAACCCCAAAACCAGAAAGTTTGGAGATCAGGGCAGCCCACGCTGAAGGTCTAGATTCCATCCTGAGGATGGGCCCTGGCTCTTGCTTTCCTCTGAAGCCAGCTTGAGCCTGATTTGCAGGAGAGGGCTTGTCTGGCCCAAAACCATGCTAGGGACAAGGAAAAAGCACAGATGTTAAGTACCTGTGGACTTATCTGGCCCAAAACCATGCTAGGGAGAAGGAAAAAGCACAGATGTTAAGTACCTGTGGCAGATCCTCAACCCAGCACTGGTACCAGTATGGACACTGGACCCCCATTCAAGGATTCTGAGGTTTGCACCTGCTCTAAGCTAACTCACCTCAGTGACAGATAGCGGCCAAAGGCAGCCCCCCATAGTACAACCAGGGGCAATGGCCCTCACCTGGATTGTAGAATTTGTCTATGTTCAATTCTCTTATTTAATTCATTCAGTGGTTTAATGAACAGTAGAAAAATAAGAGCTAAGAAAACCTGTGAATTTTTAGGTTAAAACCTGCTGTAAGATTTCATTTCAAACTGGGCTTTAGGAAAGGAAATTACATTTTGGCCAAAGGCCAAGTTCTGAATTTCTAATTAACTTAATCAAACTTTTTCTTAGTCTAACTCTTGATAATTTATATAACCAATTGCACTGAAAAGGCAAAGTGAGCCCTGCACCAATGAGAGAGAAATAACCAGTGAGTTCAAAGGATTTGTTCTTATTAACCCTACAGAAAATGAGTTCAGCAATGAGCTGAATGGTAGTAGCTCAAAAAATGTATTGGAAAAGGTTGAGTGAACACTGGGTGGGTCGATTTTACCAGTTAGAGATTGGCACGTAATGTTGATCATTCACATTCAAAAATACGCATTTTACATTAATACCCAAAAGTGACCAGCACGCAAGAGAATTCAAGCATGTAAAAACTCTCATATTTTTATTAGACCAACTAAACTGACTGGAACTGAAATAAATGGACCAGCATGCCTAAAACCTCACCATTTTTATCAGCCTTACCAGCTGGTCAGTCGGAAGACATGGCCAGTCCTTATGAACTCCTTTAATACCTTCAGACCAGTATGGCAATAACAAAATACCACATCATTAATGTATACAAGCAATCCATATTTCGGCTTTCAAAAAGCCTGTTATTAGCAACTTTATCAGGAGGATAAGTATTTTATTTCCCGCTAAACAGCCAGGCTGCTTGCAGAAGCAGTCACTTGGAAGAAATTAATGAAAACAATCCATTGCAGAAACAATTACGTTAAAGTTAAATAACTCAAGCCCATCACACTCAGGGGAAATGGCATCTGCCAGCCTGGCTGAGTCCCAGAGGGCTGGAGCAGGATAAATCATCTGCCCTGTCCTGGAGAGGTCACCCCCTGCTCATCCTGCTCCCCGTCAGTGACCCAGGGCACCACTCGGGCAGATTTTGTGGCAGATTTTCCTCTGCCACACAATCTGCCAGCAGAAACCTGTGTCCAATCTATTTATTGTTTTATTACAGAATATCCTGGGGTTTTTTATCCTTTTTTTCCTTTCCTTTATCAAGTGGGTAATCCTTGCAGAAAGAGCCAGGGCAAGCTGATAGCCCTCACTTCCAGGCTGCAAAACCACTAAGTCCAGAGCAACATCATGGAGAGAGGCTCAGCACCCAAAAGGGGCCTGGTGTGCACAGCTGTGTGATATTGGAAACCAAGGCAAACACATACGCAGAAGTAAATGCAGGTTGTTTAGCTGACAGCTAAGGATGCACCTATGAAACAGGGCTGTTCTGGTGACCTTTCACAGATACTAATTACACTTTAGTCCTGCATAGGAACCAGAGCATGACCAGAGCTACATGCGCAAACATGTATCATTACATAAATATATTCAGTGCTACATTGAATACGGCTCCTCGTGTTCCTCCGAATCACTCTTGATGTAAGTTTTGCTTGCATTAGCCATGGGGACAGGAACAGGCAGAGCTACTGCAAGCAGGGAAGCATCTTGCACACAGAGCCCTCACAAATGGCACAAGCACCTTTGGATCAATAGTAAGAGCAGTGGTGCAGAGTTTGCTGTTTCGGTTGTGAAGATCCTCCCAAGGAAGTGATGGCCAGTGGCCATGGGCACTTGAATTGGGAAACTTAAATTTATCAAGTTAATTGCATGGATACAACTATCACAACTGTAAATTACACCTTTGAGTCAAGAGGAAAAACTTTTATAAATGAAGGAAACTTAGCAAAATCAGTTTAGATAAGTTTATGGGTGGGAACAGAGAGGATGATTGGAACTTCTTTAAGTGTTAGGTGTAAAATTAGTAGGAATTTGCATCCTGGATAAAGAGGAGGTGGTAAAAAATAATGAAGAAAAGCTCCAGACTGAGTAATTCAATCTCTCTCAAAGGATACTAGAGGTGTAAGAAGAGAGAATGCAAAGAGGAAAATAAATGATCCAAGAAAGCCGCATCTTAAAAGTTGAGAAACAGTGTTATAAGTGAAGAGTAGCACAGGTCAAACTGTATCAGAGTCTGCAGAGGAAATTAAAGTAACTAGTTAAAATGAAAAAAAGTTTTCTCTATATAACTGACACAAAAACAAGAGAAGAAAAAAGGTCACTACGAGTGATTAAAGATAATCCAAGTGTGCTCCAAACCGTACAATACTTTGCTGCAGAATTCAAGAGGAAAGGGGACAGAGGAGGGTGCCCAATGGGAACACGTACATTGAACTGGAGCTGATCACATCAAGGGCTGACATAAAACTCAGAGATCGATGGCTGTACAGAGGCACAAGGAGTGTCCTGGATCCACACAACTGTGACATTAAGATTTCCTGCTATATATTCCTTGCGGAAAACATTAAGGAAAACAGGCTGCAGATGAGTCTCATCGTGTTTTGTGTCACACAACATCTGGACTTGATTTGAAACTGGACTTGAATATTTGCTATAATGCCACATAGTCGTGCATCCAGCTGGAAAGGGTGGTCAGAAGAATTGTAAAGGACATAAGAAATTGGTGATCAGGAAATCTCCTCCAGTCCTCACCAATAATAGGACTATTATACCAGGATCACCACTGGAACTGCTCCAGAATCGGTCTCCAGATCAATTCCATGTAATATTTTCATTACACAAAGCAGGAGGATCTTGAGTAGCATTGCTGATGATACAACCCAAGGAAGTCTCATCAGTGAAGGAGAATAAAGTATCACGCAGGGAAGTGGAATGACTCTGAAGACCAGAGCACTAGGACCAGGCTGGAGCTTCACGATGCTCAGAACGAGCAAGTTCATAGGAAAAGGAAACAAAAAAGATAATACTGCAGTTAGCTGGGAGCTCTTTGGTTCGAAAAACAGAAGCTTTGGAAAGAGAGACTCAAGTGCACCAAAGGGTGAAGATAATGACAGAAAGCAGAAAGAGAAAAATGGTTAAAACGTATCCAGCAAGATACATTCAAGAGAAGGCTGTATCCATGCCACTGCACAAGTCCCTGATGTGACCTCATCTGAAATCCTTTTAACCACATCTCAGAGAAATAATTTCCAGCAAAGATGCAGAGAGCTGTAACGATGATCATTGAAGCAACAGAGAACATAAATTACAAGAGAAGACTAAGAGAGGACAGTTTGTTTGACCTAGCAAAACACAAGCTGAGAGAAGAGCTATTTCAAGGACAATATTGGCACAAGATCAAATGGGGATAACAGCCAATGACTGAATTTAGTCTGGAAGTCTGGCATCATCTTCAATGTTTCTCTCCTACAAGAGTAAAGGCAAGAAGTTACAAGACAAAACCTGGTCCCCCTTGCAAGAAACTTGCAGGAAAATCTTGGCACTGGCTCAGCAAAGGCTTTGAACAGCCGAGCCTCAGTGTCCCACCTGCACACACCAGGATTTTGGTTTGGAAAAGCCCCATCACGAGCTACAGTCACCAAGCAGACACGCTGTTCCCATCATCTCCAGCACACCAGGAGCATGACCGTGGTTCCTCCAGGCTTTATAAACAACATTTGTAGTAGAGGGCTTCAGTTCGAGGAAGCAAGAACATTTCAACAAGATTGTTAGGAATAAACATCGCTTGTGTTAGGGGAAGCACCTGCTCTGTAGTGAAAGCCAAAGTCGAGCCAAGCCAAAACCAAATCCAAACCTGAAGCTGCAACAAACCAACTGGACAACGCTGATCTGGACCCCAGCAAAAAGTCTTTGTTTTCTTCAGCAGGTGTTTCAGAGGACAGACTCTTGATATAAGCAAGAGATTTGAACCATATTTGGCATCCACTTTTCTTCTGCATGGCTGAAAGATAAACAATTCAACTGGTTTGTTTGATTTAGGAGGAACAAAATAACACTACGCTCAAATATTTTAGGTGAGATTTCACACAGTTTCCTTTGTGTCCAACACTTGTTATTACAGATAACATCCTGCCTGCCTCAAGAAAATATTCCAATTAAATTCAAAACTGCATCAGGCATCCCACTATATTTGCACAATGTTGAGCTTGACATTTATTGGAGTTTGAACACTGGGAACAGCAAACCAGCTTGCTTTTTTTTTTTCCTTATCTTAATTTTTGATAGCATTTTGCAGCTTCTCAGTCTAGTCAAACTCTGTGTTCATTGTGAAAGTCACATTGAACTGATCTGATGACCAATAGACCCAACCCCATCACACAGCAAACCAGCACAGCCCATGCAAACAGGAATCTACCCCAGCACTGGCTGGGAGCATGTGGTTTGTCAGAGGACGACATACTGTGTGCTTCCACTGAAACACAGCTGTGAGGCAAAAATAACATTACAGCTTGGAAAATCTCTGCTTCCTGCTGTCTGAACATAATTCAGGTGAGCCCAGCTGTGGCCGAAGGAAAATTAAATAAAATATTAGCTTGCAAGTGTTGCATTAGTCCTATTAGAGATGAAGTTAGCGGTATCATTTATGAGGCAAAGGAAAGAAAGAAAAAGATAGTTTATGGGCTTTGGAGTAAGATTTCACCCTGAAGGCCTGAGTTTAAAAGTCGCTGAAGCCAAACTTTTCACTTCCCATCCTGCAATGGTGCTTTCTTTTAATTCCTGATCTCCCAGACTAAAATCCCTTTGCCTGACTGCAGGCCTCAGCTCAAACGCACAGCAACCATGCTCTGCTTCCTTCTCCAAAGCAACAGGTCAATAAAAAAAACCCAGAAAATGGACATTTATTTTTGACATTGCTCTTTGCTTAGCAGTTCTTTGAAAGCAGAGTAGCAGCAGCAATGTCACTTTGGATCACTGGGCTGTGCTGAAGAGAAACCCCTTGCTGATAAATTGATAATCCTGCCATCAAAACAGGGTTTGAACAATAAGCAACTAATGATGGGTGAAGACAAGGGGGCACAAACAAAGATAAAGAGAAAATATAGAAACTAGCCAGTCAACCACCCTATGTAATTTCTACAGTAAGAGCACTAAAGCAACTTGCGCACAAAAAATGAATTTACAGACTGCTTTATACCCTTAGTTCTGGCACAAATGTTTCATTTGCAAATGCCATGTTCACTCCAGTCTCTTGGGATATTTACAAATTATATGTGTTTGAAATGAGAGGAAATTATAATCTATTACCCATATTTCTATTTCTAACACTGCTATAAGTGTTACTAAGTATTTTTAAATGCATCCAGCTATACAATTTATTCAAGTACCTCTGACAGAAGTGAGATTTACTGAGAATAATTGTTAGTTCCACTGACATAATTCATGGATATAATTCAAAGGTGTCCACAAAGAATACTCAGGCATCTTTTAGTAAGAAAATGATCAGGGTCATGGCTTAGTTCCCCGCTGCTGACTAAATTACTGTCAAAATAATGGACACTTCTGAGATTTGAGAAGATGTGAAAGCCAAAATTTGCTCCAAAATCAGAGCTCTTTGTCAGATTTCTCTAACAGTCCTGAGGAAGTTGAGGACTCACTTTTCAAAGAAACATCAAGTTAAAACCACTGCGACTGCAGCTAAGATACAAAATGTTCCTATTGTTTCGTCTATGGCATTCGTACACCTGAAGAGCACTTATACAGCTCAGCATCATCTACAGCATGAATCTGCCATGCTGCTCTTTTCAAAACTCACTTTTAAAGGCAGGCCCAAGACAATTCATTTACAACTTAGAAGTTTTATCTAGCAGTGCACACACACCGGTGAAGAAGATCCAAGCAGCCTAAAAGAAATCTGGTCCCTGAAGGCTGCCAGACGGCTCGGGCGTTTCAACCACAGCCCCCGCTGCGCTGTGCTCTGATGTCCAGCACCCACAGCCAGAAGAAAGCTGCTTCATGGAGACCACAAACGCTCTGCCTGTATGCAGTATTCCCTGCACTGTAAGGATTTAGTAATCCAAAGATTCCATATTTTAACATTATTTCCTTGCAATATGATGGTGCAAGTTTACTGACCCATCCTATTCACTCCTTTGACTTTAATGGCATAGGAAGCCACGTGCTTAATGAGGTATTGGAGATTCCTTTAGAGGTTTCCCATCCAAATACTGACCCAATCCTGTGTCTAAAATCCAAGGAGATTAGCAGCCAAGCAAACTTTGGGTTTTAGTTACTAGAAGTGCACTGACACCATCTACCCAAATTTTCTGATCATCCAAAGCAGGAGGTTTTCATTCGTTTTGCTGCCTTGTGAAAGTAGTGGCAGCTGGTTTAGCTTAGGAATAAGCTCTCTTGAAGGTGGAGGCTCTCTCCAAGAAGATATTTTAAATTCTCACATACAATCTCTGCACACTCTTGCTTTTCTGTCATCCCATGTTTCCCATCTTGAATTAATTTAAAAAAAAAATCAAAATAAAACTATTAATCTGGAAATCAGTGAAAACTGATGACTCTGTCAATTAACACTGGAAAAGGACTTAAGAGTAACAAGAAGTAATAGATACAGTATCTAAGCAGAGTCTTGTGTCAGCAGCCTTGCTGCTGAGGTTTCCTATGGCACTGGTCACAACTGCACTACAAACTCACCTAGGTTACAGATAACACTCAAATACCCCAAAAGGTTGGAGGCAGTGGAAGAACTCAGACTATTTTACACTGAAACTGCAGGTTCAACATGCAAACACCCAAACACGCCTCGTTGCTGCTGGACAAGTAATTTCAACAGAATTTCTGAAATTATTAACACACACTGAACGATTTGCAATATCAAGTCATGAGAATGAGAAGTTCTCAAGGCAGCAGTCTGGACACAGCCACAGATGGGCTTGGGAGGAACGGTCTCATAGTAAAATAATGCCTCATAATGCAATTAATCTCCCTGAGTGAAAGTAATAAAGATAAAACAAGAGGTCTTCCAGCTTCAAATACAATTCCCTACAGGTTACCATCATACCTTTCACTTCTCAACACTGGTAACAAAAATCTTTAGTTTTTCTTTTTAATTGCATAAACTTCCCTAGAGTACTAGCTATACAAGAGGAAAACCATACTGTATTTAGTGACCTTCTGCAAAAAGGGAAAAACGCCTCAGGGCAGGGTTTATATTTTGTATTTTAAAGAAAAACTTTTAGCTGTTCAATAAATAAAACAAAAGAAGGGGTTGGATGCTGCCATGCCAGCCATTTGTCTCATCAATAAACTTACACAAGTGACTGTTAGCAATGACAAGCAAGCGTGAAAAATGAAGGCAATGGTTTGACAGGTATCTCATACATTTTATCAAAGTAAATTGGATCCAGAAACATGAAAGATAGATTTTACGACACACACTGGCTTCAGGGAATTAAATGCTTGTTTCTATAGGGCAAGACAGCAGCTACTGGTCAAAAGACGACCTCACAGGAGAGCCTGACGGACTGCTGTGCAAAATTCACATTACACCACCATCATTTTGGCAAGCATTTCCAGGGTCCTGCACCAGCTCCTAGAGTCTCTGTTCAGATTCCATTCTCCTCTACTCAGCTCCAACCACTCCGCTGCAGCTCCTCCACCGCAATCTGAAAATAAAGTTTTAAAACTGCTAAAGTTACAAGAGCTCAGTGACAAGCAAAGATCCATCATCAAGGCACTTCAAAGCTTGACTCCCTACACACAGACACAAAAAGGTCCTCCTGCACACACACACTAAAATATTCATTTTTTTCCCTACTGTTCCTTTGAGTTTCATATTTTCCAGTGCTGGCACAGCTACACCAGTGGTTTGCTACTCTCCAAGCACCAAACACACATTTTGGAAACTTCTTTAATTAGGCAGAAGCTCTGGTCTCTGAGCGCCCAAAGCTGCCGCACATTGGCTTTAGGGAGTGAAGCACTGGTAACTCTGTGAAAAGGCAGCAGCGACTGCGGGAAGAGGAGGAACCAGAGACCTGACAGCTCTGCCTGATGGGCAGCAGCTTAACAGGTACTTCATTTTTTAAAGGTATAATTGAATTTAAATTACTTCTAATGCTGAAATTAATTTAACCTGTTTCAACTCAGCGTGTTGTCACATGCTGCAGGAGCATGGCTTGCCATCGCTCCAAGTGTATTAATAGCAGTTCCCAAAACTATTAATAACTGCAGTCCAGCAGCTGATCTGTGTAATTTGCCCAGGGGTCTCCAAGCACCAGCGATGGCCATGTCCCCTCCCAGCAGGAGGTACACGAGCGCCAACAGCTCTGATGGGAAAGACAAGTGAAAAAGATGCAGAAAAGCACAGCTGTGGTCGGCGAGGGAGGCTGCGATGGTCCTGGAGCAGAGCCCACAACCCAGCCTCTACACTTTGATCCAGCGGAGGATGGAGGAAACTCTCCTCCAGGATGGGAAAATTTGTGATCTCCTTGGGGCAAGGACTATCATCCTCTTTTCTTCGTATGGGGAAGCAACTACAGTATTCAAAGTTGAAAGAAAAAACCCTAGAAAATCTATTAGAAAGAACATTGGAAACCCCCACCCAATCATTTTGTACCAGTGGCAAGGCCCAAAACTTTCTGTTGGTGGGTGGCAGGGTGGGATGAGAAAAAATTCTGTTACAAGATGAAAGGTTTCCAGCTTCTCCCTCCAGCTAAAACCTGCTTTACTCTGAGCACTCTAAGGGGGTGTCAGCTCCCCCTGTCCCACCTGCCCCATGGCAAATCCTTTGAGCAGTTATAGCAAAAGGAGAAAAGTGCCCCAATTTGGAAAGTATTTTTTAAAGCATCTCCTCTGAATAAGTTTTTCTCATGTAATGATAAAGAAATCAGAAGCCAACTTCGCTTCTGTCATCCCTGCTGGAGACAGCAGATGGGAAGACCCTCAAAATACCATTCCTGAAAGGAGTATGTTAAAACATGAAGTTTAGCTCGGGGCAATGAAACCAGATCACCCTGACAAAGAAAGATTCATATCTTCAGCTGCACCCCACTTTTTGCTTCAGCAGGTAAATACAAACATGTCCCCTAAAGCAGAAACCCGTATCAACATCATATACATACACACATACTTATTTTTTTAAAATTATGTAGCTGAAAGGAGTCAAAGATCAGTGGAATTTATTTTTCAAAATAAATGCCAAAAGAAATCAGTATGCCATAAGCTTTCATGCTTTCTGCAGACTAAATCAGCTTCAGCCAACTGGTAGCTGAGTGGCAAAGAGTGAGAAGTCAGCTGAATATACAAGATTAAAATCTGCAAATTTTACCAGAAATGTTGCAAAATTTGGTGTTTTACTAAAATCCACAACAACAAGACAACCAACTACAGGGAGAAAAACATGACCAGTCATTTATCTTTCAAAAGCCTATTTTACACCTTACTTCACAAACAAGAGGAAAAAACCTGGGCTCACCACAGCCAGGGGTGAAGCTTTCCCCTGTGAAACACTCGCTGGTCCCAAAGGGTTAGAAATCCTGATTTTTGAGGCTGCAGCTGGAAGCTCAGACCCACTCCCATCCCAGCAGTGCTGGAAAAGCACCCACCGTGTCTGCAGGGAAGGGCAGCAGCAGGAGAGCACCCAGCTCCCATTTCCAGGCCTGGGGAGTCTCTCCCAAAGCAGCTCACAAGCCAATCTTTGGCACTTTAGAGCAGTGAGGTTGGAAACCACCCTTTACAGCAGTTTGAGTGATTTCGAGAGGTTTTCTATGCTCTGCAGGGACAGTATCAGAATCTCAGAAGAGCCTGAATGTGCAGTATGCTTTCTGCACACTGTATACATGGATATTTAAGACTTGGCTGTATCCAAATTATTAGCTATTAACACAGCATACATACAGTATCATCAATCATATTATAAAATACTTGTATATAACAGAAAAAAAAAATCCTATTACATCATGAACAACATATCACAAAGGAAAGCCCATTACAACCTCATCCAGGTCCCACAAAGTTCACAGTTTCATTCCAGGCCCTGCTGCACGAGTGACCACAAACAAAACCCAGATCCACCACTGCTCTCCGGAGTCAGCTGAGGTCGGTTCTGTCTCAGGGGCCTGCCCAATTTTGCTGCCTCCCGGGCAATGCCACCAGTCCCACATAGAAATGACCAAAACACCACGAGAATGAACATTTTAGATGCATTCAGACTTCAGAAGCATGCCCTCACCTCTCCTAGTCCTGGCCCAGGTGTGAGAAACATTAGCAATGATTGCACTTGTCTGATGCAGGGAAAAACCTGGACTTACAAACAATTAATGTAACAATTTCCTCTAGAAACACATTCAACCACTTTTAATTTATTTCTGTCACCATCTGCAGAGGACAAGACAGTTCCCATTTCTCTTTTAACCTTCTTGCCTCCCAGGGGAGCTTTGGCAAGTTTTTATAATCGCTATATGGCCACTTGGTACAAAAGAATAGTGGTTGTCCAAGTCAGACCATCCAAAAGCCTTTGGATGCAACAGTCTGGGCTTCTTTCTCCTTCAGGCTTGATTTGAGACATTTGTATTGGCGTCAAACCCTGCACGGGCCCCCTGCGAGCCCTGGGGCTTTGCGCTGATGTTGTAAATCCCAAGGATTCGGCAGGAGATGTCTGCTCGGGTCGGGCTCGCAGGCTGAGTGTGGCAGTGCTCCTGACTTAATAATGTATCACTTTATATAATAGTATATA
>NW_010203994.1:0-12790 GCF_000695765.1 Mesitornis unicolor
CCAGCCACTCCTCTCCATGCCTGTAGCGCTGGAGGATAATATACTATACAAAGTAAAATGTTTTAAAATTGCCTATCAGCACAAGACACCCAGTTTATGCCCTTAATCTCCCAGTAAGCTGCAACTGGACGGTGCTGAGAAAGACACTGGTGTGCATAGAAGTTAGGATTTACCCTCCTTGCAAAGTGATTAATACCTGTGTGGGATAAGGGACTTATCAGTGGGTAAAGTGCAGCTTTGGTGCTTAATTCTTAGGTCAGCTCTGAATTAAGACATTATTTTTAATAAGTCATTTTTCTTACTTGTTTGGGATTTGTTGAGAAGCTGCCTTTGCCAATGCTGACAGGGTCGCAATCGAGAAAAACTTATCTACGCAGTTGCAGATAAGCAGGCACTTCTTTATTGCAGCGCTGGGGAGACACGGAGGATAGCTCCTCTAATTGTGCTCTGACACCCATACATTTTCACAGCCTATGTATACGTTTTTAACAAAGCGAAATCATACCAGCTTGCATAAGATGGTCACCTTTTACTCTGCCCCTCGCCTTGACTGGATCCCCACTATCACACCACATAAGACATTGGATTACCCCTGTATGATTTTGACATAGAGAAAAGAAAAGTTCTGGCCTCTTCTTCTCGTACCTTTCCAAGCACCTGTACACACATATCCCGCTCCCTTTTTAACTTTGTAGAGGTCAAAGTGTTCTTTTAATTGTGCAGCTGAAACAAATGCCTACTTTAATCAGCCAGAATTTTCTCATGACTACAACATTACTGTTAAAATAATTTCGTAGAATCATAGAATGGTTTAGGTTGGAAGGGGCCTTAGAGATCAGTTTGCCAAATTATTTCTCGATAGTGAAGAGAAGAGAACAGTGGCCTTGTATAGAGTAGGGGGGAAATCTATTGGGTAGTATTTAAATCAGTCAGAAATGGGTTATTTTACCCATAAATCTGTATTTAAAAAAAAAACAACAACAAAAAAAACCCCAAAAAACCAAAACCGCACACCAACCACAGAGACTTACTCCGTTCCTGAGATAACGGATGACTGAACAGTGGTTTTGTTCTCACCTGGACTGGTAAAACAGTGTTCTTCCTTCTGCAACATTTTAGGACCCAGCACAGTCCTCAGGTTTTCACCCGTCAGCATCCGTTGTCGCCGTGGGGACGCTGACCGGCAGGTGAGACGCCTTGGGCACCCACCAGCTCTTCATGGCTTTCCCAGCTCCCGTCCAAGTTCACGTTCGAGGCTTTAACAGAAATTTGGTGCATGTTGTGCTGCACCAGACACGGTGTAAAAATGCATCCGAAGGGATTTGTTCTGCCTGGAGAGCGTAAGGCGTAAACAAGACCATTTTAAACTGGTTTAAATGATAATATCTCCATTTTATAGGGCAGAGGGAGCCCCTGGTCACTTAGGGGTCAGTGGCAGCCCCTGGTTGTGTGTCACAGAGGACAGAGTCCCTGCACCACAGCTCTGTCCTCTCCTCTAATGTCACTTGAGGGCAGACTTTGCTGCTCCTGTTGACAGCAGCTGCATTTAACAGCGAACATACAGAATAGGATATGAGCCAAGATTATTTAGGGTTGTGTATCAATCCTACACAAAGGGTTGGCTTTATTTACTAGATTATATTTACTAAATAAACTAAAAGGAGAAGCTCTGAGAGGAATCTTTACTTTGCTTTTAATGATTTGATGCAAATATTGAAATGAATGGAGATTTTATCTTTCTCCCTTCTCCACAAATTAAATTTTGGTTCATTAAAATGAATGCAATTAATGTTGTTTAAAAATTAATAAATTAGTTAAAAGCAAATTAATACGTAAAGCTAATCCTCATATCAAAGGAGAACAGTTGTGATTCTTGCTTGTGTTTTCCTTTGCTCTAGGATTTAATGTAGGCAGCAATTTAAATGTCAGCGTAGCATAGAGGAGTCTTAAAGGAGAAGGGGTCACTCTATGTAACGCTTTATTCTGATGCGTGACACAGAGTAAACCAGATTAGAATCTGAAGATTGGTATCAGGGTCAATGTCTGATGGTTTTTCTGGTTAAAAACCCTGGGAAAGAAACTGTCCTTCTGTGAAACGAAACCAAACGGAGCAGCAGTTGCTGGTTTTCTTTTGCTGGTGTAAAACTTGTGCTATTTTGACAGAAGGAAAGTTGGTCAAGGTTGGAGTGGATGGAAATGCTTTGAGCAACGATTTATTGGCCTCTCTCTGTATTTACAACAGGTGGTTCGTGTTTGACACAGAAACAAAGGACTTGGTCACCGTACACACAGATGGGAACGAGCAGCTGTCTGTGATGCGTTACTCACCAGGTTTGAGAGCCTTGAGTTTAAAAAGAGTGACTTCTTAAATTAAATTTGGGGTTGCTTCGTTTTAAAATCATCCCCCACTTGCCATACTGAAGGTTAAAATAAATATGCCATGAAACATTGCAGCGCTGAACGGGCAGTGTCTTAACTCTGGTTTTCTTTCCCTCCCTCCCACACGGTCGATGTGGTTTTACTGGGAAGAAAAAAACCCAGATATGACCTCAGTGCGCATGTTGTTGCAATCAGTTCAGCCCCAAACGGGCCGTGGCTGCTTCCAGAAGTGTCATGTGTCTCTAGCAGTAATATTTGCTGTGTAAACTTGCTGTTTTGCAATCCTGAAACATGCATCAACATGCAACTGAAAAACACAATTAGAATTTAATAGGTTTTTTTTATTTTTCGCTATCAAAGCCTTTAAGAGCGCTTCCTCTTGTCTGAGAGAAACCAACTTTTCAAAATCGGTCCAAGTGCTTTCTTCTAGGAGTAATGACAGCTCACGTTTGTGTTTGTAGATGGAAACTTCTTGGCAATAGGTTCCCATGACAACTGTATTTATATATATGGCGTAAGTGAAAACGGAAGAAAATACACTAGAATTGGCAAGTGTTCGGTAAGTAACCTCTGCTTTACTTCTGGGTCAGCATTAACAACTTCAGTGTGTTTTGTAGCACTGTTACTGCACATTAGTTCCACACAGGACGCTGGTGTTAGTGCAGTTAATAGAGTATCTTTCTCTTTTAGGGTCATTCCAGCTTCATTACTCATCTGGATTGGTCTGTTAACTCACAATATCTCGTGTCTAATTCAGGAGACTACGAAATCTTGTACTGTGAGTAAGAATTATATTTAGGCCTTTTGTGGAAAGTTCAGGCGGTCTAACACAGATTTAAAATCTAAATGAGACCGTATAAGTGCCAAGACAAGCCATATGTTTTAATTCATCTGCTGCAATCAGAAATCTATATAATTTGAGAATGAAAAAAACTTATCGTGTATTTTGTTTGTTTGTTTTTGCAGGGATCCCCTCTGCTTGTAAACAAGTTGTGAGCGTTGAAACAACCAGAGATATAGAATGGGCCACTTACACCTGTACTTTGGGTTTCCATGTTTTTGGTAGGTATCTTTGGTCCTTGTTGGTAACAAACACTTGGGTTGCCAGCTTTTCCTCCCCAAACGGGACTATTCGTGTTTCAGGGAAAAACACAGAACTTCTGCCATGCCATTTTTATTGCAATCTGTCCTCTTATTTCCATCCAGAAAGGCTCTGATTTAATATTCTTGCTAGCTTCAAGTATAAATATTAAATTACAACATAAGTGGGAGACAAGGAAGAAGTCGCACGCTGCCCTTGCTCTCACACTAGAGCTGCTTCTCGTCATTTTTAATTTAAAGCACCAGTTGGATGGAATTATCATTTATTTAGGCAGCTACTGGGCCAAACCCCCTTCCCAGAACCAGTTTCATTTGCACTGGTTACTGCACAAACACAAGACGGGTGACGGTCTCCATCATTAAGTGGTTATAATGTATTTTGATACAACATACAGCAATTAAATTAGAAGAAGAACGGAACAAAATCAGGATGGTTTGTTGCCATGGGACTTCTCTTCTGCTGCTTTTGGAGGAGCTGCGTTCCCCAGCGTGCTTGGGAGCTTTGTACATCTGCAGAGTGAGACAGATGGGTACAGAACTGAGGATGAGAAGCTTCAGATTCTCCAGTCCTCAAGATAAAATAAGATAAGCCACGGCAGAAGTTCAGAGGAGAGGCTGGTTTAGTGTGAGGGGCAAGCAAGGACGATTTTCACCTGTGCTTCAAGTAGATGCAGTGACGTGTCTGAAGGCAGCCAGAAAGGACAAGGAATAAATACAAGTAGCTGCTAGTTTGGACGACTGTCACAGTTATCATTTTAGTAACGTCATAGAGTGTGAGGATGTCCATCAAATTAATGCAGTTTTGAAGTGAAAGGGCATAAGTTACTCAGAAGGGATATGCAGTGCACGAGGAGAGATCGTGGTGCCGTGGATATTGAGGATTCATAGCTATGCAGTTAGATTACAACGATAATGCATAATAATTATAGATGGGAAAAGAATATTAATGGTGGCAGGGTTATAACATTGCCCATCCTTCCAGGAAGATGAAATGCATGGAATTTTTTAATAGCTGGCAAAATCAGAGGAATCACAGGAATTGCTGAGGATGTGAGATTTAACTGTTCCCGTTTCCTTTGGGAATTGCTGTACAGTGGCCAACCTGCAAGTTCTCAGAATTCTTCTGATATAGGAAATAGATGAGCACATGGGGGAGTTTCTTCCAGATTTGGTTCTGGGGAGTTGGGATCCTCAGTGCGGGAAGGAAAAATGCAACAAAATTAAAATAATGGACTTTAGGGAGGGAACCTGCAAAACTCCAGAGCCTGATAGGGAAGATCTGGAGTTGGAGAAGAGGTGAGATGTGGTTGTGCCTTACATGGTACAAGGGGGACAAACCCTGCCAGCCAAAGACAAGAATGGCAGCAGGACGCAGTATCTGTAAAAACAAGTGGTTAGCATCATCTCGAGACCATCAGGACTTATTTGCAGGATGTCACAAGGAACAGGCAAAGTACTGGAAAAGTGGAGAAGAGTGAATGCAGTAACTGCAGAATCACATCTCTACCTCCAGAGCCCATATGGAGAGGATGAAGTGCAAAGTTAGTGGCTAGAATAATCAATTGAAGAGGCTCATAAATTATAAATTGGAAACCAGAGCAGTAACGGTGGAAGTCACTCTGCTGTTCAGTGCTTTGGGGGCTTGGAGCAGCCGGTATGAACAGTCATCAAATGCTTGCCAAGATTGCCCCACTGGACTTAGAGAAGCAGTTGAATCATCCAAGGACACAAGGCTTCGTGTATCTTGATTCTTCAGTAGCTGCTGGCTCACTGAATATTAGAGATACCTTCTCACTCTGGTAAAACCACATAAAAATCACAAATATCCTGCATAGCACTCGCAGATGAACATAACCAGTGCAAGGGGAAGATGAAGGTTGATCTGTTGAACACCTCTCTTCGAGCACGGGAACGGATGAGTCAGCCTGGAAATGCTTAGAGATGATTCAACCCAAAATCAACAGCATGTGAGGAAGTGTGTTCGAGGGAGCGTATTTTAGTGGTGCAGACACATGTTAATGACTTTAAAACACTGATCTGTGTGCTCTTGCATGTGCTGCTGGGTATGTGACCAAGGCATCAGTTCATATCACATGCCCAGTTTTGGGAAAATGAGTATTTGAGGTGAAGGAACAGAAGAAATCTGAGCTGCTGTGCAAAGCTTGACACTGCAAGCAAAGCAGAGCTGAGATTGGGCTCAGAACTGACTAGAAGACTGTACACTGAATGTGATGTTTGAATGTATTTATTAATAGCATGGATGATAAAGCAACATGTATCATTTGTGGGTGGCACGAAGCTGCAGGATCAGCGAGTTGTCTTGAGAAATACAGGAAGGGCATGAAAAAAGGAGGCAAAGAGGAGGTCACACACTCAAACAGCAGAGCCCGGGTGTACAAACACAGGCGAGAGAGCAGATCTGCGCAGAACAACCACATCAGCTCCTGCATCCAAACTGAACGTGAAGCAAAAGCATGACTCTGCTGCAGGGACGATACCCGGATATATCAGCGGGATGGGTGATGAAAAGGGATGCTGTGCAAAATGGGGATAAATTGCCCATTTATCAGGATCTGCTTCAGTCCCAGCTGGAATCGCTGCGGCTGGTGTCTGCCTGTTGGACCAGCAGATAAAGTGGTGTCTAACGACAATAATTATCCATCTCAGTCTTGTTCTGGAGGAGAGAGGTAATGAACGGATCGTAGAGAAGAGGAGGAGGAATAAAGCATGGCGTTGGTCTTCACGTGAGGGGAAGGAAGCGGGCTCCTGCCGTGTCTGCAGAGGCTGGGAACGAAACCGGACCCGTTTGTCACCAAAGGGGGTTCAGGTTGTGTATTTGGAAAAACTGACACGGAGGCACTGGAATAAATTTTGCAAGAACACAGAGTCTCAAAGAAAAACCCTGATACGATGCGTTTCCACACACATCAGGAGTCAGGGCAGTCCACAAATCCAGACCTTGTGTTTCATTTTATTAGCAGAAGGGAAATAAACTCTTATTTTTCTACATAACCATGTGAAAGTCCCGTTAGGCTCAGACACAAGATCTTAATTCAGCAGAATTCTTTTTTTTTAGAGTGAAAAGCACTTTGCTGACTAGAGGAAATGAAGTATTTGTTTGTGTGCTCAATTTCCTATTGGGATCTGGGCTTTCGCTGGTACTGAAGTGCACAAACTGGCTCAGCTGCAGTTAGTTTTACAGTTTCATCGTTGGTTTTTTTAAAACAATGAATCCTTTATTAATATTTTACCAAAAACTTAAGCTGTCCCTTTTATTGCCGTGATAAAAGCCTTTAATTAGTCCCTCTGTGTTGCAGGTGTATGGCCTGAAGGCTCCGATGGAACAGATATCAACGCTGTCTGTCGATCCCATGGGAGAAAGCTGCTCTCGACAGGGGATGATTTTGGCAAAGTGCATCTCTTCTCATATCCGTGTTCACAGTTTAGGGTAAGGAGCTGCCAAAAAACTTACTCTTGTAACGCGGGCAAATACATTGAGTGTTATTTTCCTATTTAAAACAAATAAGGACAGGACTAGAGACTTACCTAAGATTAATTTAATTTTAATTTCAATTTTAAATTCAAATTTAATTACATTTTAATTTCAATTTCAATTTTAATTTCCATTTTCATTTTAATTTCAATTTTTAATTTCAATTTTAATTTCCATTTTCATTTTATTTTAATTTCTATTTTTAATTTCCATTTTCATTTCTATTTGAATTTTAATTTCAATTTTTAATTTCTATTTGAATTTCCATTTTCATTTTTATTTTTAATTTCCATTTTCATTTCTATTTGAATTTTAATTTCAATTTTATTTTCCATTTTATATTCCATTTTAATTTCGATTTCAATTTTAATTTCCATTTTCGTTTCAGTTTTAATATCCATTTTAATTTCAATTTTAATTTCCATTTTAACTTCAATTTCCATTTTAATTTCAATTTTAATTTAAAATTTGATTTTAAATTTCATTTTAAATTTAATTTAATATTAAAGTACTTTAAGAGAATGACGTGATGCCTTGGTTCCGTTGCCATTTGAATGTTATATTTTAATTACACATCTTTATGACAATTCATTTTCTCACTGCTATGTTTTCTAGGCTCCCAGCCACGTGTACGGTGGCCACAGTAGTCACGTAACCAATGTAGATTTTCTCTGCGAAGACACCCATCTCATCTCCACGGGCGGAAAAGACACGAGTATCATGCAGTGGCGCGTCATTTAGAGGAGCCACCGGCATGAGCGTACGCAGTTGAATCAACCATGCACAGAACTTCTGTATAAACTGTATATTTAAAACTTAACAGTATGGTTGCAGTTTAGCCTGGTCACTGTGATTTCTTTTGTTTAAAAAAAATTCTGACAAACCTCAGGAAAATGAAGCCCTGTGCTGGTTACCTTACTCAGTCTGGTGATTTCATTTGGTTTTCGTTGTGTCACACCTTAAGAATGATCATTTTCTGGTGTCCGATATACAATGCAGTACAAGTTGAATATACGAAACGTGGCTTGACAGTTTGCGATCCAGTGGTAGCAGCGGAATGTGACTATCTATCGTAAATGTTTTCTCTAAACACTGCTAAAACGGTCACAAAAATGCCTTTCAAAGACTGTATATATGTGCTTATTTGTTTCACTATCTACACTTTGTACTGTATATCTACTTAGAAAAATCTATGACAGTGTCGAGGTACCGAATTCGTTCTGGCGGAGGGTGACGAATAGATACAAAAAGTATAAAACCGAGCTCTAAGATGCGAACATCAGTGTTCTAGACCTGCCAGTGTGAACGCTGGTAAATCTGTATCCCCGTCGGTGTCACCCGTGAGGAGCCGAGTTCCCTCCCAAGCCAGCCGGGAGGTTTCACCCCGCTTTGACCCGAATATCTCAGCAGGGTTTACAGACGTCGGTGTGGTTCAGGTATTCCCTATGAGTTTAAATCACAAACCTTTTTACTTGTATATGAACAATTTCTTTTTGAAATCAAGACGAGAAAGCTTGGCCACATCCCCCTTCATCGGTCGATATATTTAACTAATATGTATATTAATCAGCATGATGCTATATTGTACATGTATAAGATTTTAGCAGTTCATAACAAATGGTAAGGCAACCTGGCTTTACTTTTTTATGCTTATGGATATTGTATATTTGTATTTTAAGACCAAGTAGACCAAGTCTAAAAGAGATCTTTTTAAGTGTACCATGAACCTGCAGAGGGTAAAGGAAGTCTCGAAGCCTACATGAGATATTGATGTGTAACTTCTGGCCCCTGTGTTTTGTGCATGGATGGATATTTATAGTATGAACTAAGATTGTGTTTTGCAACGCAGTAATAGTGGAGGTGGTCTAAAATGGTTCGGAAGCCTTATCAACGTTGATTGTGACGCAGATCAAGTGTACTGTTTACCTTGAGGAATGTATCTGAAGAATTTTAAAAGAGAGGAGTTCGGAGCGGGCTCGCAGGAGGTAATATTAAAACGTTGCTTGTAACGGACAGTAAACGTTCACTCTCTGAACTCTAAAGCACTGGTTGTTTAGAGTGATTTAAATTAAATGGAATCAATAAATTTTGGAACTTTTTTTATTACATCTCCAACCTCCTACACTGAAAGTGCAGGACACCAATAAACATGTATTAAAGTGAATTTCCAGTGGCTTCTTCCTGTTTAGTAAAACAGCTTTGCTCAACACGAAACACTTGCTAGAAGAGACAGGCTTTGACTGCATGGCTTCTGGATTAGAGCTGTGTCTGAAAATATTTGGGAAGAAACCCTAGATTTTGGGGTACATGGTTACACATGTGAGCACGACTGGGGATGTGATCCCTGTTCCTCAGTTTCCTCATCTGATTTAGCTGGGTTTGAGCTGCAAAACCCAATCCTCAGAGGTCGTAATGCTCATCTGGTCTGGGTACTTGGTTGGTTATGCCATGATACTTATTAATTTATTAGTTGTTTTTGCTTTTGCAGATGGCTGCTGTCAGGTTTTCTGCGTTCAGAATTGCAGGTGATTTGCCATTGCTTGCAACAGCAAAAGCAGGAGCTGCAAATTATGGTGGCTTGTTCCCTTTTTATCCTTCTCCCCCTTGGGATGCAGTAATGCATTTGTGATACCTTCTTCATTTAAAAATATTACCCCTCACAAGAGGTAGATGAGGAATCCTGGAGTTCCTCCCCAGGGTTGCTGATCCAAGGGGATTTTCAGCAACCCCATCCCATCTGTGCCTCTGCCCCTGCTCTGTTTCAACCCTTTGCAGTTAAATGTGTCTTTGTTCCTCTGTGCAAACCCCATAAACGTATTCGCTGGATTGGCAAAGGGTGGGTGACGTCTTCAGCCAAAAACCCCTTTGGTGGCCGTTAAAGGGATTCTTCTTTCCCCACCCAGGAAACTCCTCACAATTTCACCATTGTTACACATAATCTTCAGCTCTCCCCACTTCCACCCCCGTTCCTTGGATCTTGTGTTTATTTGCTTTCTCAGGAGTGTCCTCTTCTTTGCTTTACAAGAAAAAGCAGGGGGGAAAAAAAGGGGATATTCCTGAACTTCACATGTTTTAGTCCCTCATCCACCATAGCCCTCACCTGCACGTTCTTGGACTTGAACGTACCAATACGAATGACTTTGAGTCTGTTTTCAGCCCCTTCCTCCTCCTGTGTGTGTACTGGGGCTGTGAGCTCTGGGCAGCCCTGTCATATATGTCACATACTTAGGTTTTAAAATATTTTAGGGTAGGGATTTTATTCTCGTTGTATGGGATTTTGTGATCCCACAACAGTACAACTGGTGTATTTGTCCCAAACTGTGAGCGTGTGTATTCAGGTAACACTCCTGTGTCAGGATATTCAAAGCTCCTGAAGTTGATAATATCTATTCTCTGAGTCTTAAATTACTCCCAAACCAGCAGATATTCTTTAAAAGATTTCTTCCTCCCTTTTCTCCGTGTTTATAAAACAAACAGAGACACAATCCGGTTTTTAGGATCGCCACCCATTTTCAAGTAAAGGCTTTTCCTGATTTAGTTTTACATCTATTTCTTTTACTCCTGAAGGACACAGATTTGTGTTATAGCAAAACTGCAGCCTTTTTCAACTTAATTCTCTGTCATTTGAATTACTACCTGAAAAACGATTTACTTAGATACTTACGGTAGTGCCTAGGTTTGGCAGGTGGTTAAAACTGAACAGGTTTTAACAACTTCCAACAGATGAACTCTACAAAAATCAGCCCCTGTATTAAAAAAAAAATAAAGGTGAAGAAAGGAGATAAATGTAGGAGAAAGTAAAGAGCAAGTAAACCCTATCGTTTCAAATGATTTTTAAAAATCCTCTCACAAAGCAAATCATTTTGGTAAAATGGATTTTTTTCCTGCTCTAATTAAGACAAGGTCACATTTCTGATGTGAAATTTGTTCTTCAGAAGAATTAATATTGGAGGATGTCCTTTCCCTTTGAAGTTATCCACGTGACAAGAGCTTGCAAGGGCAAACAGACCCCGGCGCTTGGGGTTTCTCCAGGCTCTGCTCATTTCTGCTGTGTTTTCTCCCCCGTCTCTGGCAGCGGGGCTGGTGATGGATCCCTCGACTGCAGATCCTACAGATGGCAGGGAAATGTCCCTGTCATTACCAGGGAAAGAACAGATCTGGGAGAAGCAGAAATCATCTCCCATCACAGGCAGGGACTCCTGGCTGCACTGCAGCATCTCCTAACCCAAAAGATGGGGGTGAGGACCTGAAACCTGAGGGAAAGGGCAGGATGGTACCCAGGTCTGCTCCTGGGTGGAGGCTGCAGATGAGCGGGGACGTGAGCAGCTCCCGCTCTGTCCAGGGGTGATTTGTGTTTCTCTTTCATCATGCACTTCTGCAGCAACTTCATTTGTTGTAATGAACACACAGCTCTGCCCCCCGGATTCATTCACTAATTGCAGAAGACTCGGTGATCATTTACACGGAGGTGTTGGTGATGGTTCACGCTTTTTGGTGTCTGTGGTGACACCGATGGCCCAGGCTGCCCAGAGAGGTTGTGGAGTCTCCTTCTCTGCAGACACCCAAAGCCCTGGCCGTGTTCCTGTGTGACTGCTCTGGTGACCCTGCTCTGGCAGGGGTTGCACTGGGGGAGCTCCAGAGGCCCCTTCCCACCCCACCACGCTGTGATTTGGTGGTTAAAGGCTGCCTCTTCGGGTCCACTCTGAGGTGCTGAGGTTGTAACCATGAGAAAAGTCATTTGTGTTCTGGGTCTCCATGCAAGCAGACAGATTTTTAGCAGGAGCTCTGAGAGATGAACATTTTTAAAGCCTGACCCGTGGATTTACCCAGCATAAGCACATAGCCAGAGGGAAGCAAATTCATCTGCTCCGGCTGTCAGCGCTACGTGAGCTGCGTTTGCTGCAGATTCCAGGTTGCAGGCTGAGAAGTCTCCTCCAGGCTCCTCAGTCTTTATGGTTAGAAAGCAGGACTTCAAAAGGCTGGATGAGACCTGCAGCCGCGTTGGATTACGGGGATTTGTCGCTGCCTCGTGGCACAGGGCCGTGCCGAAGGGGGCACTGCAGGAGGCAGCCTGCAGAAAACGCCTCTTTGCAAAATCAGCTCACTCTGCATTCGGTTTCTCATTAAGATAAATGTGAACATTTTAAGGCTTCTTCCTTCCCGCCCAGCTTCTCCTTTTCAGCAGCTTTCACTGACATCATCATTCCGAATTTACGACGTCGGTGCGTAACCGCAAGGGGAGGTTATTCTGCCAGAGGTGCAGGCGTTTTGGCCTCTGTACAGCACCTAGAAAAGAGCAGAAGCTGAGCTCAGAGGGGCTCCATGTACGGCTCGAGCAGTTGGAGCTGACAGGAGGCTCGGGTGAAGTGAAAAGCCCTCTGGCATTTCCCGTCTGCGCGGCTCCCGTTCACAGCAGATCCGGCCACACGCGGTTTGGCAGCCTGCAGAGCCCCGGCTATCTCTGACTTCATCATCTTTTGGACGGGTTTTGGGTGAGAGCGTTGCTGCTTCTGTGACCCTGTCATGACGAGCCTAAAACGCTCAAACCCGATCTTGCAAGAGCAGGACAAGGGGGTTTTAATAATGATAAAACAAATGAAGCAGCTCCTCACCTGACCTGGTACAGCCTTGTCTGCAAGAGGCGGCGACGATGCGGCTTGTCCTCTGGTTATCCCCTGGTGTGGGATATGCCTGATTAAAACAGGCTTTGGAAATGCTTGGATGGGGCTGAAGCGTAAGCTGAGGCCATATTTCTTCGAAGAATAAATGTATTTGTTACAAGGAAAACTGCAATCATCAGGCGTGTTTGTATTTCCC
>NW_010203994.1:12821-16147 GCF_000695765.1 Mesitornis unicolor
TTCCTGCTCTTCTGCCCTCACCTCAGCACGGAGACGCATCTCGGGGGATGCTGCTGGGGAGGTGGACCCTCTGAGTACCTCAGGAGGGTGTTGTGGTCTTTGGAAACACCCAAACTGGTTCGGCTGTTGCACACTGGGCACCTACGGCTGCTGGTTCACTGGTGTCCCTTCCTGAAGCTGCTGTAATGGTTAAGGAAAGGTCAGGCCTTGAGCAGATACAACCATGAGAGCTCCCCAGGGCCACAGCTTCCTGCTGCAGCCTTCCCAGTGATGAAACCCAGCTCTGAACGGGGAAAATAGAAGTGCCAGCGAGCTCCTCCCTTTCCCAGACACTGGATGAAGCACTGCTAAGAGAAATCCTGGGGTTTGGGGCTCGCCGGTGCCTTTCTCCTGGTGGACCATGCTGGCCGCTCCTTCCTCGCCAGGACACATCCCCAGATGGGACCTAAACCATTGCCAAACGGTGCCAAAAATCGCAGGGAATGGTTAAGTGGCCAAGGACCGGGCATGGTGATGGGTGAAAATCATCCAGGACTGAGCCCCTCTGAGTTTTGGGAATCTTTGGAGCTTGTTTTGCACCTAAATTTGGTAATTGCATTCTCTCTGCCCTGGTAAGGTGTGTGAAATGGGACAACTGAAACCCAAGTTCAGTTTTGGCAAAGGTGTAAGTCATGTTGCCACCTGAGGAACAATTTCTAAGAAATAAATATGTATGTGTATTACTGGACGCCGTATAATGAATTGGTGGTGTGAATTCCTCTCAAGGGTGACTTTTACAACGATAAATCTTCCACACTGAGGAAAAGCCTTCCAAAAAAAGCTGTCTTGTATGAGCTATTGTGGGCATTTGTTTTCCTTGCAAAGAGCTCAGCATTTTTGTGGACAAGCACATGAATTTCAGGAGAAAGCTCTCACAGGTTTGGTGGGGAAATAATCACTGCTACAGGTAACTGTGGCCATGACATTGGCTCGCTGAGAAAAACAAGGGGATTGAGCTCCTGATAGGAGGATGTTTACAGAGGACGCTGCCTCAGGCTGTGGGGCTGTTTGAGGAGGGAATCCTTCTCCTCCTCCTCTTCCTCCTCCTCCTCCTCCTCCTCCTCCTCCTCCTCCTCCTCATGTGAAATCCCTGAAGTGACAGACAGAGCAGGTCGGGGCAGCTGCTGCAGCAGGACCTGGAGGGAGCAGCTCCATCGGGGTTTGCCATGCAGAAGGTCCCAGCCAGGAAAGACGTGACTGCAGGGACAGTGGTTTTCCTGTGCAGGCCTTCACTGGGCTGTGCGGGAGGATGTGCAATTTGGGAGAGGTGTGAGGGGAGCGGGAAGGCCACAGAGGTCACCGGGATGGAGATCCACACGGGTGGGTCAGGATTTCACCTCGGCAGAGAGCGGATGAACTGTTTACAGCCTGAAATTAGGTATGTGTTCATCCACATGAGCAGCTTTAAGTGTCTTAGAAGACAAATAGACAGCACGGTGTGAGATTTGTCCCAGCAAAGCAATTATTGCATGGTTCAGCCGTGTCCTTCAATCAACACTGATCTGGTGGACCCTTGGACCCTTGAACCCTTGAACGTTGATGGAGAGGCCTCATGGATGCTCACACAACCAGGATTTCTGACACCATGCCATCAGTAGCCACCAGGACTGGTATTTCTAGCAGTACATCGCATTTCTTCTCCTTTTCTCTCTTGCTTCTTTATATAAGAATAAACAAACAGGCCAATATAAGCGACCAGTAACCTCACATCCTCTGCGTTTCTGCACCAGTTCCCAACCCACCTCTGGGCAATTAAAACCTCCCAACCCTTCACAAGGGTGAGCCTTGCACAAGTTTAGAGCCAGGGAGGTGTTGCAGCTTGCCCAGGGCACGTTCCTCTTCTGGGGAGGCGCAGAGCCGCGAGCAGTGCAAACTCTGCACGTTTGACTTGTGCCTGTTATAACCCTAGCTCAAAGAAATTGCATTAAAAACAAACCCAGCTTATTGGTGAACTCACTTCTGGATTTGCTCTTTTAATCATGTTTTAAGTTCTGGTAGAGTTGCCGTGAAACTTTCTAGTTTAATAAGCGTCCTCCTTGCCTTATGCTGCCTCCCATATGCTGTGTGAGCTGGGCAATGACCCACACTCTACAGGATTAGTTGGATGGTAGTAATAAGAAAATAGGCTTTATTTTTGCTCATTATTTCTTCATAAGCTTACTACCTTCAGCAGCCCCCTCACAAATTGCATGGGTGAGTTTCTACAAGCCGCTGTCACCTGGGGGAGCGTATTTGATCTCTGGGCTGACACAGTGGTTTCTTTATGTGAACAACCTATATTGTGCCTTCTAGGAAATTTTGGATAACCCCTTATAAAAAAGGACTATAAGCTTGAGGAGGCCCCTTAGTAACAGGGGGAGCTGCTACTTTAGGAGGGATCTTCTCTGCCAGAAGGGAGTTTATATTAATTGGTGAGGTGACTTGGGGAGAGGGTGGCACAGACCTGCTATGGGACAGGGAAATCATGAGCTGGGCTCTGTAATGAGGCACAGAAAGGGCGGAGGTTCCCTCTGCGGCCCTTTGGTAGCTCTGTCCCTAATTAATCTTTGAATATCTTAATGATCATTGAAAATAGCAATTATCAGATGTGCATTAGCTACCAAGAAACAAGCACGGCTGTGAATAAAAGCCGTACACGTTATTACTGCCAAGGGTTTTGCTGCTGTCGTATTATTGTTGTATTGTAGTATATTTTTATCCAGTACTGAGCTGCAGTAGGCAGCAGCAAGGCCTGACAAGCCTTGAAATGGGTCTCCAGGGCATCAAACCTATGGGCTTGATTTCTGCAACGCTTATTCTAGTGGCATAGGCTACTATTACAGTAAAAATAAGTGGTGTATTGGCTTGAATAGATGGAAACCTTAACTTTTCACAGAAAAAGAAATGAAAATGTAAAGTACTTACATTAGCCCTGAAAAAAAAGCTGTGTTCTGTGGGACACAGACACATGGAGGGAAGGAGGCGGCCAGGAGCCATTTCTGGTCCAGACACAGTGTGCACACACACGGCAGCTGCCTGCAAACCCACTTACATGGAGGTTGGGGTTTTTTGTTGTGTCCAGATTGGATGATGCAGAACTGTCGGATCTGTGCCAGATCCTTGAGGATATCCAAGCGATCCCGCTTTCAGTAGCATCCTTTTCTAGTGGTGACTGAACGAAGAGCAGAGGGCCGGGGAGGGGACTGGGATGTGGGGTGGGGAGGAGATTTGGATGGGAGAAGCTGAAAGTGGGTGCAGAGCACCATGCAATCACAGAAGCATTTGGTTGGAAAAGACCTCTAAGATCA
>NW_010203995.1:0-27914 GCF_000695765.1 Mesitornis unicolor
TCATCCTGATTAGGTGGTCTATAACAAACTCACACCATTATATCTGACTTGTGAAATAGCAGTTTTAATAGTTTAAGTCAGGTTTTAAATAAATCCTTTGAATCAAACAGTATATTTTTATTTTGCTAGGGTTTTTAAGAATATCAAGCTTCTCCTTGTCATCTGGGATCAGCAAAGAGAACACAAGAGAGACAAGGTCTCTGCTCTCTGAACTGGACTTGAGATGTCCTGTACTGGTCCAGAACTGCTATTACTGGGAGAACGTAATCCAAAATGGACTTTTGATATTCTAAGCCTTGAATTCTCTCCTGAAAATGTAGGTAGTATATACGCTTTCTGAAGGTGACAGATACCATCTTTCAAATGGAGGAGGAACAGATGCGTGTTCTTTTCTATCCAATATGCTGTCGGTTACAGCTCCCACCTAGACTAAGATGTGGGCTCTTGTTTTTCTTCTTCCTGAGGGTTTGCAAACCTATCTGATATCTCAGGGATTATCTCTACCCTATCAGCAGATTGTGTTGGAGATGGAACATTTTACTGACTCCTATTAGGATGGTTATGTTTTAGTGGATAAGTACTTTTGCTGAGGGGGTTGAGGGTTTGTTGTGGGGGCTTTTGGTTGTTTTTTAATTTATTTTTAGTATTATGGACTAGAGGGTGGACGAGAAGAAGGAATATGATTCTTCTGGTTAAAGATCAGGATGTTCGTATGCTGACAGTAGTATTTCACTGTATTATAGGTCTGAGGGTCCTCAACTGGAACAAAGTATCTGACCAATACTCTTGACTGAACCCACCCCTGTGCCCTGTCTTCCCCAGTCACACAGGGGAACTCAACTTCAAGCCCAAATACCCAAGTAGGGACAGATAAAAGCAGCATGAAGCAGAAACAGAGTAGTGGATTTTCAGATGGATTTACTAAAGCCGCAGACACCTGAAAAATATAACTTTACGATGGAACTCTTTGATAGTTTAGTTGTGTCCTGTTTCAAGTTATCCTTATTTAAAATACTACCACCTAACTGAGAAGTGAAGGGAAAGTTTCTGAATGTTTGCTTTCTATTTCATTATAAGAACCATGATATTTTTAGTATTACTTTTCTCTGTGTACAGTGAGTTGGGTCCCACTAATTCTTCCCTCCTAAACAACAGGAATCTTAGTATAAGTTCACAATAGCTGTGAAGAAGTATACAATTAAATAATTTATTTTATTTTAAATGCAATTTTGGAATAACAGCAGTTCGATTTTAATTTGAAAGTATTTTTTTTATTTTGAAAAATTAAGAAATTATAATTTAAATTGATTATGAAAACTGTAAGAGCAGATAACATTAGAAAGGACTTAACCAGAAGGAAGGAAAAAAAGAAAATATTTTTCACCAATTATAGTTTTCATGCAACTTTCACTGACCTTATTGATGGGAACCTTTTGAAATTTAATCATGACAGATGCAAAGCCCTGTACCTGAAAAGGAAGAAAGTCTTGTAATGGCAGAGGCTGAGGACTGCCTCTGGGGAACAGCTGCCTCTGGGGAACAGCTATGGTGAAGAGTTCTGAGTGTCTTGGTGGTCCAGCAGCTGAAACAAGCTTGGATGAAAGCATAGTTGCAGGATTGATTCCCTTGGTATATTGCTGTACCAGTGAATGTTTAGCACGCTTGTGTATCTGGCAGCATTTAGGACTTAGAGTTCTGCAGAAACATGCAAACAAAGACCAAGCTGATGACCATTTTTTTAAAACATGGCCTACGAGCTTTGAGTAATGGCTTCTGCAGCGTTGCTAATTGTCAACTTTAGCTTGGGCTGACAGGCAGCTTCATGAACTAAATTGTCAAAAGAACAGGTTCCCATGGGATAGCCAGTAAGATTGATCAAGTTTTTCTGTGTATCACATCTTTGACCCTGTCTGTTAAAGAAAAAAAGTCAAGTCAGTTTTCAGATTGTAGAGCTCCTAAAATGTCTAAATCAAAATATCAGTAAAAATATTTCAGAATGATAATTCAGTTCTTGGGTTTTGTGTAGTTTAATCCAGTATCTTGCTGTTATGTCCTGAAAAAAATAGTAGCTGAGTATTTAAATTTCATAGCCTCACTCAGGCATATATGCTTTATTCTTCAGAAGGATAGTTCAGAAGACACCACCACTGAAAAAAGCAAGGTTTACTATACAAGGTTTACTGGTCTGGGCATAACATGGTGCAGACAATTAGTCTGACAGTTTCTGTACTCACGCTGGTTTGTGTCCAGCCAGGTAGGTCCGTGTACAAAAGTTCCTTGTATCAGTCTGCATCTATCTGCAGAGCTGTGCAGCAGTTACCATATCTGACTAAGAATAAGCTGTGATTATAATATATGGGACATGGGAGGTCTTATAATAAGCTTTCTTCTTGGTGATTGACAGGAGAGGCTGAGTGGCTTTAGCATAGAGTACCAAAGTGTATTCCTGAACTGGTTTCACCTTTATTTCAGAGCAGCCGGAAGGGTAATAGTTTCATAGTTTCGTAAAGGTGTTATCAAGATCTAGAGAAGAATGTTGTTCATTTGAATTTGGAAGAGAATCTAAGGGACTGCTTTGCATCAGTAAACTTCAGAGTGCTCTAGTAATTTGTCATGGTCGACAGGAAGAAAACCAAATTGAAGGAAGTGGGTGTATAGTGCTCTTAGCACAGTGTTGGATTTAGCTGAACTTTACTCTTTAGTTCACTGGCTTGTGTGACATTAAGATGACAAGAAAGGTCAGTCAAATGGCAACATCAAAAAGGTTCTTAAATTTCAAGGATGGCTCTTGGCTTTGGTCAGTCTGGTGAATCCCTAGCTAATTTTCATGGTATACCAGTAGACAAGCACTCTGCTCTAGATGTAGAGTTATTTTATTTTGATTTTCAAATAATGTGCAGTGGTTTAGCAACATTCCCAAATTCCCACCACAATCAAACAGAAAATAGATTTTACAAATGCGTTAACATTTTTAACAGATTCTAAAAGATGGAGACTTTGATTTGTGTAAAGCTGTTTATGGTTCTATTTAAGATTTGACCTCTACCTTGATGCTATTATAAGTGGGAATACAATTAATATTTCTTACTAGCACTAGGGCCAGCAGATCAGTAGTTGCTCAGGAAAAGTAAAATGTTATACCTATGCCAAGTAGGAGCTCTACTTTTTGAAGTTCTGATTGTACCAAGTGGGTTTGCAGTTTGGTAGATAAGGGAGCTGTAATCAAAACCTTGGAAGTACAGAAATGAAGGATTGTTTGAATTACATTTGAACTACAAATTTTGCTTATTCTCAGTGGACCTCCTGTATACTTGTAGCCAGTTTGGCATGCATTTATTCACTATACCCAACTCTTCTGCACATGAACAGTGTTGAAAACTGTAGTAAGGCTGGCAAACTTCCAGAGTTAGCAAACCACTGTAGAAGCACCTTCCCTCTTTGAAGAGCAAACGGGAAAGAATAAATGAGTCTTTCTCAAATGTCCACAGATTGAAATCAACCCTGATCATTTATGGATTGATGGTACGAGAATAGGGGCATAAATTAAAAATACCAATAAAATACTATTCAAGTGATTTAATTGAAGGCATCAAGGCCAGCTAGTTCAAGAAAGAAAATGAAAAGGAATAATTCCAGAGATGACTGCTGATTTAACCTGTTGCAATTAATACACTTCAGTGCCCTTGATATGTGTCCAATTGATGAATGCAATGGTAATGACTACTGAATCCATAAAAAATAAACATATTAGTTGTGGCTGACTTTTGAATTTAGAACAAGCAGAACAGAAAGTTAAACCACTGAGCTAATTTGAGGCACCTCACCACTGCAGTAGATAGTATTCTCATTTCTTGCATAATGTATGCCTGTGCACTATTTGCAAGAGGAAGCTGAAGTGAATGGAGACGACCTACAGAGGTGATGAAAACCATCACTCAACAGAGTGTTTTCCCTAAGTTCCTAAGAGAGATTTATGCATCAGTTCATTTTCCAGGCTAAACACGTTTTGCAGCTCTGTGTGTGTGACCACTGAGATAAACTTTTCTGTGCATCAATACTGATTGATCATTTCTAGATAAGGCACCATAAGCATTACATTTGTTCCCCAAAGAAAAAGCCAGGTTACTCCTTGAAACTACTTTCTGGATTCTGTTAAATAGCAGTTTCCTCTACATTGTAGCAATTCAAACAGCTGAATAGACAGATCCTGACAAGACTAGTTAGTGCCCTTTAAAAACTGTGTGAATGCTAAGCTTAATTTTTGTTATGCAGTAGACTGATAAGTTTCAGTAGACCGATAAGTTTCAGTAGACCACCTCTGAAGAAATGTCACTGTGGATGCAAACTGCATCTTGAAGCTGGTATCTCAGAACTCCAGATATTGAATCAATAGCAGTTTTGCTGCTGACATCAACTGCAGTATAAATTATTATAGTAACAGCATTAAAATAACTATTCTAATGAAAATTACAGAAGAAAGAAAGCTAGATATAGAATAGAGTATTTCAGTTGGAACCTATGATGATCATCTAGTCTGACTGTTTACTTCAGGGCTGACCAAAAGTTAAAGCATGTTATTAAGGGCATTGTTCAAATACCTCTTAAACACTGACAGGTTTGGGGTATTGACCATCTCTCTGGGGTTAATGTGCAGTACAGAATCCATAAGAATCACTTATAGCGAACTGCACCAAAGAATTGCAGTTCAGTATTTATAACATTGTTGATGTTTTTTATTTGCAGTGAAAGATACTTATGTAGCTATTTTTTGGGGGAAAGTCCCCTTTTGTCTATGTCATTGAAACCATCATAATTTTAAGTTGTAATGGGCAAATTCCCAGCTTTCTAGTACTCTCTGTTAGAAGCCATTCCCAAGTCTGTCATCATGATGGTAAGGAATGGAGTCTTTGGAGAGGCAGCATCTCATTTTCAGTGAATTCCTGGATGGTTTTTCTTAAATTGGCTCTTCCTCAGGAGTAGCTTAAATGTGGTTATTCATTTAAATGGTTTACTACTGGGAAAACAAAGCTCTATAAAGTACAAGATCTCATTTGCAAAGGGGGTCCTGGGGACTGAAAGTGGATATGCACGTGCCATGTGTTGCAGCCTCCATCTTATGCTTTTCCTGCTGTTAGGAAATAATTTGAAAATTACCTAAAATAGGAACAATATACTCCATAGCTGAACAAAAGGCTCAGATGTGTCTTCGTAGCAGAACTCACAGTGGTTGCCTTCAGCAGTAGTTCCTGTAGTCCACAGAGAAAAAGACGCAAGTGGTTATTGGGAGAAACAGCACAGCTTCCTCCCAAGGGGGATGTCACAAACCCAAGGAAAGGCTTGGCTGTGGTGTGTGGGAGCCTCTGGCCATGACTGTACTAGTAAAAGGGATGTGTCTAGGACTGCTCTTTGGTCATGAGAACATCTGGCCCATAACAGCTCATGTCCATGCTGGAGAAAAAAAAAAAATTAAAAAAGAGCTCTTGTGCTCTGAAACAGAGATGCTGCCTCAAAAATCTCTTTGGAAATTATTTCTGGCTGATGCAAGGTCTTGAGCCATGCCTGTGCCTAAAGTATGTCAAGGATCAGTCTGACAACAAAGAAAATTGACTTTCAGTGCAACGTGTCTTTACAGAGATCTCTTGGAATTGTACAATGAAAGGTGTTTTCAACTTATTTAGGGGCAGAATGAACTATTTTTGGGAGTTATTCATGCTTGTCAAAGAGCCCAAGGCACAGGTGATAAAAACTCTTGGACAACAATGCTTTTTTCATACATCTAAATTTTCTTCACTTGGAATAGTTTCTTGGATGACAGTAGGGAGAAAATTTCAGGAAATACACTTTAGAACCATCACAAGCACAATGAATTGCCCTGAAAATAACAGCCACCTTACTAATGATGCTCCAGCACTGGCCCTGTGCTTCCGTGACACATAAGAAAATGTTTTAAACACTATCAGAAAGTCCCACAAAATTATGTGTCTTGGAATGGAACAAGGTACCATCTGTAATTTTAGTTTTATTGTCCAACAGAATTTAAAAGTAGTCTTTACTACAATTTAAAATTGCCTATTTTTTGGTGGCTTTTTTAGATTTTACCCAGTGCTTCATTCAGGCCCTTATGCAGTCCATATTCGGATGAACTCTTTTTGGAGAGCCTAAAAGATTTCAGAGACACTTTTAAAAGTGATTACATTAACTACAAAGTGAAGAAAAGAAAAAGAACGATCTTCAAATATCAATTTGATTATCTTCTGTACTCCTCTATAGATTGAAAACTGGCTTTAACAGTTAACAGTACGTGCTTTTTTGGCATACAACTAGAATTAAAACGTCATGTAGGAGATCATCTGTGCTATTATACATAAATGAATCATAGAATCATTTAGATTAGAAATGATCCTTAAGATCATAGAGTCTAACTGTAAGCCTCACACTGCCAAGTCCACCACTAACTGCCATGTCTACAGGTCTTTTAAATACCTCCAGGGATGGTGACTCCATCACTTCTTCAAGCAGCCCATTCCAATGCTTGACAACACTTTCAGTGAAGAACTTTTTCCTAATATCCAATCTAAACCTCCCCTGGTGGAACTTGAGACTGTTTCCCCTTGTCCTATCACTTGTTACCTGGGAAAAGAGACTGACATCCACCTCACAACCTCCTTTGAAGGAAGAAAACTCTTTTTCAGGTAAAACACGTAACTTCAAAAAAATGCATACTGTCTCTGTTCAGTCAGTTGTTCTATCATCTGATGACCCTGAGGAGGGGAAATCAGGAAAAGAAAAGGAGACCTGTGGGTTGAAATATAAATAGATTTAATAAAATATTAATGTCAATACTAATATAAAGTACACAAAATTATACTCAGCCCATATAGTGGTCACAAGCTGCAATCTCCCAGCAGTGAATGCTGGATGTCAAATGCTTCAAGCACCACAGCTCCAGCGAAAGCACAACGGTCACAGCAAACAGGGGAGCAGGCTTATGGAGCAGAATAACAGGTGAGTCTCTCCAGGTATGACAACCATTTAGGAAAGAGGACCATCCTGAGCAAACTCTCCAATTTATAGTGAGTGTGACATTTATGGTATGGGATACTTCTGTTGACCAGCTTGGGTCAGCTGCTCTGGCTTTTTCTCCTCCTGCCTTCTGCACTTGGCTAACTCAGAACTGCTAAGGACCTGCATACCAGGGCTGGCCATGAAGTGAACGAAAGTGTCTTATCAGCTTTGTTCCCACCAAATAGGGTGCTGCAGTTTCCTCAGAAATGCGGGTTTTCTGAACAGAAAATTGATTCTATGATTCTGTCCCAGTGAAACCAGGACACACATTTCTCCTATATATTCCACATTTCTCTTTTCCTGCTATCTATTTTATCATGAATACTGAAACTAGCTATAGTCCCCAAAGGAAGGAATTTAAATTAAGAATGCATATATCACTTTCTAGTTTTTTTTCAATTCTGTGAAAAACTGTGATTTAGATTTTAAATTTGGTTTTTAAATTTGAGATATTATTTTTATTTATTTTTAAGTGGGCAACTAAGAGAAGTAAGCTGAAGTTTCATACACTTTACAAAACTAGTATTTTATCATGCTGATGTTTGTCTTCTTCCCTGAAAAGCGTTTTCTATTAGCATCTTGTACAATTATGTCTGTTTGATTATTAACAGTTTCAAAAATTATATTTTTTTACCCTTTTTCTATTTTGTTGTTCATTCTGCTGGGAAGGAGATTTTTCTCTAAAAAGACAAAGAGGTCAGTTGCCTGAATGTAATTTTATTCTCAGTTTACTTTAAGCAGAAATTTTCGTTGATCTAAAGTAAAAAAATGTTGGGTTTTTGCTGTAAGCCAGGTGAACAAAAGCTGTGCCTTCCCATTTTTTCCCTGACTTTATTACATAATTGTTATTCCTTATTACAAGGTGTCTGCAGTTATTTTATTTATTTATTTTTGCAGCAGGTTCTTTTTCTCTTGCATTTGCTGTAACTGGTGGTAAACCCTTAATGCCACAGTGACCAATGGAAAATCACAGTGTCTAACACTGGGAGACAAAAGAAGCAGGAGGGATCTGTGAAAAATGCCTGCAAGAAGCGAAGCACAGTGTGGATGGAGATGATTCACATCTCTGCAGTGATTCTTCAGTAAAAGGTAGCAGAGCAGAACCAAAGACCATTTTCACTCATCTTGAATTCATTCCACCTGATCTCTAAAGTATTTCCCTGCTACCCACTGGAGCTTCGAAATCAGCTGCATGTCGGAGTACTGCTTTTTTTTTTTTTAAATTTCAAAAAAAGTGAGAGTGAAAAAAGGCAGCTAACAGAGGGAGAAGCTGCAGGCAAGTAATGCAGAAAAGAAACTCATTTGGCCTTCTGTCCATCCATCCCTTGAAATTTTCACAGATTTTTGTGCAATCTGATTTAGAACAAGAAGTTTTTCAAAAACATGTAACGATCTTAAGTTCCTGAGTCACTTAAATGCTTTTGAAATGTTGCTAGACGTTGATGCATCCATATTTATTCAAAGAAATGCTCTCTGTTTAACAAAGCTGCTGGTAATTTGTTATCTATTTTCATGGCTTTTTTAGTTGCTTCCTTGAAAAAGAGCAAATATTTTTGTCTTTTGCAAGTATTTTAATGACTGTTTGATTTAGTAACTTAGGCCTATCTTATTTCTGGTCCAGTCTATGTAGATCTGCTGATTGCTTTTAACAGAGCAGAATCAAACCTGTTGCCCTTCTTCCTGTAGAACTATAGACATGTGCTTTTGTAAGTCCCTCACAGTCTCAAAGTAAGTAAATTTAAGCTTGCACAGATAAAATGACATTGGGATGGGAGTGACCACTTGAATCACTGTGTTCTCTTCTAGCACAGGCAACTGCAACCATCCTATGAGTTGATTTTCCTTGAGTTTAAACCACCGACAGGGTTTGTCCTTTTAGTATTACTGAAGAGATGCTCTGAATATTCCTGCCTTCATGGCTGCAGCATTTTCTGTCATTCTAGCTCATGTCTGCAGAGACCTGTGATCCAAGTCTGAGTGCTTTCTGATTGACTTCAGCTGAAGCTGGAAAAAATTAATAAAGATTTTGCTGGTATTGAGGTACTGAACCAGGATTCCTTACACATGTAAGCTTAGATTTACTTTCACTGGGGAGTGACTTACCTTGCTAAATTCTTTGGGGCGGTGCTGCATTTTTCCCAGCTGCTCAAGCTCTATGTGTTACCTAGAGTGTCACAGCTGAGACTTTCAAGAGTTCACCATCCTGGCCCACTCTGTTCCTCATGGGAACCTTTTGCTGCTGCTCACTTTTGTGACTGAATTTTGCATCCTTCTGAAGAAGACCAAATGTTTTCTAAAACTTCTGGCCACATAGAAGCAATGCCATTGTTACTTGTGCACTACCACACTACGTAACTTTTATTATGTGATTTAGGCTTATTACACTGTTGAAAGTTTAAAAGGAAGCTGCTAAGGCCAGTGGATCTGAATCTTTGCTAAAGAAACAGCAATTTACTACCCAGATAGTGATAGACAATTAGGGCTGGCAATTGTAATGCCATAGGAAAGTAGAGAATGGCCCATTTCCTCTTGCACAAACAGAACACAATCCTTTTATGCTAAGTGCTCTGCTTTGCAGACACACACAAGAGCCCCATGCTTGCATCTTAGAAGAATAAGCCTATTGATATAATATATATTATGCTCATTGATGCTATATATTCTAAGGATTTTACTGTAGAAGTGCTTTTGCATTGTCAGGGTTAGACAAATGTCACATCAACCTTTTTATTTTGCTACCATCACTGATGTTTCAGGCCCTAATAGCTAGAGGTAGGTTTCACTACATGCTACATGTCAGGGTAATTGCAGGGAATACAGCGTTCAGCCTGCCCTGTCTCAGATCTGCGACTACAGCTCAGGGTGTGAGACAAAGGAAAAAAATAGAGAAAACGTGTGTGTGTGTGTGCACATGTAGGCAGTTTTAACAGAAGGAAATTAGCTGGCTCAGAGCTTTGGTTATTGAATACAGAGAATTGCAGCTCTGCTCTCTTGTCTGAATCAGTCAGATCCACAATATCCCAAAGTGGTTATCAGCTTATAATTGTTTGATTGCCTGTGAAGTAATTAGCTCAAACTGGACTTACCCAGCGAGGCTCAACTGGTGTTTGAACACCCTTTGCAGGTGCACCGAGGCCAGCCGAAGAGGTTGATGCCTCCAGCCAGCCTCCAGCTCCTTGTAACCATCCTTCTGATGAAGTAAGGGCTACCTCTCCCACAAGCCTGCAGCCCAGTTGCTGGTATAATTGCTTACAAACCCATCTTGGTCAAAATGAGCCAGATAACCATAAGAAGTTGAAATAATTAGTCTCAGCTAACCTGGCTGGTTTTGCCTGGAAGTCTGGAGGTGGCTATACAAGCCAGGCTGGAAGCGCTAGCAGCAGGGCAGGTGGATTAGGCTGGGAGCAGTAACCTGTGCAGCCAGCATAGCTGTGCCTGGAAGGGGTTCTACAAATTCTAAGTTGCTCTCTTCACTCTTGTGACATCTCTAAACCCATTCCCAGAGACTAAATGAGAGTAAGAAATCATCCACTTGGCCTTACTCATTGTCCTTTGATTTTCCTGTTATGAGTACCAGTCAGTTAATTGCGGCTTAACCTGTTAAGATTAAACCTCAGTCCCATTACAAGAACAAGCAAATAATCATTGCTTTCTGTGAAACCAGAGTTTAGTTCTTAAAGTACAAGAGAGCTTGTAATTCTTTGATTTAAAACTATGCAAAAGTGCTCAGTGCAGCGAATATAAGCACTTGTCCTGGACCAGCCTGATTAAACAACTGCTCCTATGGTCATTCCTTATGCCTGATCAAAGCAAGTGGGATAGGGTGTGGGTGCTGCTGTTTGCTGCCAGTCCTGCAGCCAGGATGCCTGACCTGGGTGTAAAAGGGCTGTTAATCCAGTACTTTTGACAAGCACTGAATTCACCATTAAATATTTAAAAAGAAAGAGAAATAGAGATCTTCCTGTGGCTCAAACATTTCCCGGTTTGTGGTTTTGCGCTACTGTTGTATAATAATTTGCTGTAGTAATGGGATGAGCTTAATTTTCTGTGGGAGGAAGCAGCAGCTAACTGGAGGACTGGTATGAGGTGTGGCCCTGAGGTTTTCATTTCTGGAGCCACTTTCTCAGCATGAGGCCCAGATAATAACCATGTAATGGAAGATGTCACCTTTTGGCCTTTACACCTCTAACCCTCAAATAATGGCCAGAGGTGTGAAGTCATTCAAATTAAAAGTTTTACATGTGTCAGGCTATAAATACATAGAAGAGCAGGTCTGTTATTCAGTCATGTTAAAAAGAAGTTTCAAAAGCCTCTGAACTGGAGAATGGTTGCCATTATGTAAGAATACGTTTTTAAAGAGCATACTCTTATTTTAATAAAATCCACATTTTAGCCATAATTTTTTCCTGTCTCTCACTATTTGAAGAGCAGCACATGTTAACTTCAATCCACTGTTAAAATACTGTGTGTGTGTGTGTGCTCGCGCGTGTGTGTATGTGTGTTTAACGCATATCTCCCCCAGTCTGATCACCTCTCGACAAGCTGGTTACCTGTTTAGTCATCTGATTCCCATTATTTCAGGTTTTTATTTCTTTTTCTGAAAATAACTGGCAATGTAAGTATTAGATGTTTCCTATGGGACATCTCCTCTCTGTGACAGCATTGGGCTGCTCAGTGTGGGAGATGCAGGAGTGAGGGCAGCTGCCTGAGGTCGCACTGAGGTACTGTCTGCACTTCTGGAAGGTCCATCAAACCCAGAATGGTGCTACGAGTCCTGTGAACAGCGACGTACCTCTGCTGTGTCAGATACCCCATATAGGTCTGAAAAAGTGTAATTCTGCCCAGCATTTTATTGGACAATCACAGCTACTTACGCACAACATGGAGTGACAGGTTTGCCGATGTTTGTTTTAATTGAAACTGTTGTCCTCAAAGCTATACTTGGTGCAGGTTCAGCAACCCCACTCCACCTGATCCAACAAGTTTATGTTTAAAGTTTTGGGCAATGAGCCCAATGAGCATTTGCCAAAATTTGGATATGTTGCTGTGTCAGTATGCTCTCTAAAGAAATGTTGTAGGACAATACCATCTGTCCAGGATATGTAAAGTTCTTGGTTTAGTAAAATCAGTATTATTAAGGTTTTATTTTAAAGTATTTATATTTCTTTAAAGATGTATCTACTTCTGAGTGTTTGCAATGCTCTATGCTTATTTATTTATTTATTTTCATTTACTATGACTGGATAAAAGTGTGAACCAACACTTACCAGGGCTGACATATAATATGGTGTTATTTTAGCACAAAAGCTTACTGTTCAGCGCCTGCATAAGATCAGCCATGACAGCTGATGGTTTAAAATTTATGATGCATCATGTTATCAATATGATTTCAGCTCCAAAAACATACAAACTCTACTTTAGTCTCTTTGTCTTTGCACATATAATTTTAAGTAAAGAGACAACAACTCTGGGCTCTTCTGACAATTTTATAACTTATTGCATCATATAATGTGGATTATATACAGTGGAGACAGCTGAAAAGTACAGTTTCCCTGCAGACTCGGCCCTGACAGATTTGCAGTCTGCTGAATCCTGCAGAGAATTGAGGATATGCATTACAATGCACTGTCTCCTGCAGGATGCTGTGAACTTGCAAGTTGTTTTCATTGTGTAATTGCCACAGTTTTTAAAGTCAGGTGATAGCAGTGGAAGACTAAGTGATAGACACAAAAAATACAATTTATGACCAGTGTTTTCACATTTAGAGTAATACACATAGTAAATCAGATCATTGTCTAGTTTGCTAATACGTGGCACATTGTACTGCATTGTAAAACTAGAGCACAGCACTTACCACATCTGGAGTGCCATTACTTAATTGAATGCACATCACGTGCCACAAAAAGCAGACATAATATATATAAGGACAAAAGTGGAATAGGATGACGTTATGGAGAAAGTCACAATGCTTTCTGCTTTGACATTGGATGATGAAGTGGCCACAATCCATATATTTCAACACTTGTCATTCACCTATTTCATGACAGCAATGGTATTTATTAATTTATCTTTAACATTAAAAAGATTAATATTAAACTCGCAAATAATACAGCTGGATGCAGAATTATATATTCAAAATCAGTGGTGGATTTGTCACAACGCTCCACTAAAGAAATCATGGTTTAAAACCAAAATTAGTAATGAAGAAAAGAAATAGTGTGCTGGTGTCACATTTGTCAGGACAAAGCAAAGCAGTTTTGTAAATTTAACCCCTTCCCCACAAACATTACCTAAGCTAACTATTAGTAATTTGATATTTACTATTTAATGAGCTCAGATTTAAGCAAATACAAGGATTACCACAGACGTTTATTTCCCTATTTAAGTTTATCCTCAGGAAAGTATAAACTGATGTATTACGCGAATTGCATCATCTTTGGTAGGCCCACCAGCTTCCTTCATCCACACTGACTTGTCTGTGCATCCCCATGTTGACTCTTTCATTTTGAATATCACTCTAATCCTTCATTGATTTAGAGCCGTCTCATCAAGAAAACACTTCCTTAGAGTTTATTTATTTTCTGTTGGCTATAAGATGTTGGTAAAATGTAACATCTTCTCGAGGCAGCTTTGGACTTGCTGTGTTTCGCTTCACAGTTGGACCTTGGACTTTCTCTTGCTCACTCTCTGAGAGAAAATAAGTTTTTAAACTTCACTTTCATAATAAACTGGGCCAGACCATCCCTGTCACATCAAGCAAATTTCCATATAATGTAAAGAAACAGGTCCAGTAAAAGGACAAAAGTGGTAGTGATAAATAGAGCCCACTTCCAGAAAACAAATATGTATAAACTGAAGGTGAAGGGCAAGAGCATTTGAGACCCTTCCAAGTTGCAGTGCATGATTGCTGTAAGTCATTAGCTTGACTTCCCACCTCCCATTCCTTGTCAGTTCATACAGCTCTATGAAATCCAGGCAAGAGCTTTTCATTTAGGTACTTCTTTGTAAACTCCCTAACACAATTTTAGGGAGCAGGGAAAATAATACAGTAATAGTGAGACAGTGCTTGCATAATTCCGCTTTCTGAAGAAGCAAACACTGATTTGACCAATGATTATTTTCATATCTGAAGAAGATAATAAAAATAATAATAAAATAGTAAAAAATCAGGGCTTCTGACTTAAGCAGTCCTTGCTCCAGAAGCTTCTGGAAAGTAGATGCAAATGTCCATTAACCATGGATGCAACAGAAAGGCTTGGGCCTAAATTATTAATGTGGTACAGTCAGTGGGAGGGAGATAAGCAAAGCACAGACAACCGTTGCTGTAGGATGGTGCTGAGCCTGTCACTGGCCCTGGTGTGAAGAAATACTGCACAGAGGGGTTGCAGGCGAGCCTGTGCATGAGGGTCGAGGACAATGTATTTATTGTGAATGTTTATACTTTCTCTGATAATAGATTGTCATGTTCAGTGCAAAGAACAAAGAGCAACTCTCACCTCTCCTTCCCTTGAATATCAAGTCACCTTATCCTGTGATGTACAAGGCAAGGTAATTGTATCTCAAATGTGTGGTGCATTTTTGTTTAGAAGGTTAGTGCAGAATTGATTTATGAAACAATTTTCCCTGTTTATGTCAGAGAGGCCATTTTCTGGTGAATAATTAGATGTGGGTTTCTCCTGTATGGTGACATACATTTCTGTGAAGCTAGCTACAGTTGCTGCTTTTCATTACAAAAAACTCAGAGGAAATCCTGTCTAGTCATTCATGAGAACTTTTTTTCCCGTGAAATCATTTTAAAGATTGATACTAGTTGATTTTGGAAGAGTAATTTTTTGAATTGTGTTTACCTGAGCTCATCGTGACATGCAGTAAACAATGATCTTGTGCTGCTCTGGAGGTTACTTCCCCCTTTTCATCTCAAAAATCAATTACTTGTTAATCCAAGATCAACACATATGAAAATACCTGTACTGCATAATCGTACTTGACATAGAAAACAATTGTATTCCTTGCACTCAAACTACCACTTGGGCTTTCAGTTTGGTAGTGGACAGCTCAGGGCAAAAATAATCTCCTGACCTAGTGCCTTTATTTTATCACAGTCATCTATCAGATGTAGCCAAGGCTTATGCATGCTGATTGGGCTTTTTTTTCATCCCTTTACATGGATTTTTAGGTCATTTTTCAAACTTTGATACCTAAAGTTATATACATAAATTATTACTTGTTTTTTTCTGAGTATCCATTTTAATCATGTAAATACTGGATTAGATTCAGATGTCCAGTAGATTTAATCTCCTAAATTTGAAATAGTACTCTGCTTTTTATTAGACATTGGATTGAACTGAATTTTTTAGGAAAGTTATAGGATTTCTAATGGATATCCATAAAGCGTAATTCAAATCTCATCATTTTTATACAAGAAAAACTGAGCATTAAATAAGCTATTTACTTCTTATAGCCTTATATTTAATCTGGGAATACAGCAGGCAAAAAAATTTTAGAATATATTTGTTATGTTATCGGCATATTACTACCAACAATTAAAAAAATAGTACGTTCATGAATTTTTTAGATTAACTGGATCTCTTTTAAATGTACTATATAAGAAGGGAATTATAATTAATTGAATAAGATGATGGTGGGAAAGATCAGACCAAATTTTTTTTAAAAACATGTTGTTTATACAAATCCAGAACCATTGTTTCAAACAGATGTCTTTTTAATTTGTAGATATTTTAACTTCCTCCCTTCCTCAGTGTGGGCTGAAAATGCACATTTTTTCAGGGAAAATTATACTCAATTTCTGATTCCATTTGAACTCTAATTTCAGAATTTGGCTTTCATGTTACTGGAAGTAATCTTAATATTGATAGTGCTTTAACACAACTGAAACTCATTTTGTCTGTTTACTGTTTGTTGGGACAGTCAGGAAAGCACTTTTTTTTTCCTACAGAAATGTTCCAGCATGCACACTTTTTTTTTTTAGATACTAATGCATGAATTACATGTCTTTAACAATTCAAGTATGTATATTTTTTGGCAATCTTTATGCTAGGATTCTTTGAAGAAGAGGAAGAAGAGATTTTGCTCCAAAATATTTTCAGTAGTAACACCATGGATTTTTTTTCAGTTGGTTTTATAGTATGTAATATCTCCATTAAAAACAATGTATGTATCAGGTTCAATGACCAGAAATAAAATTCTCAATTATTGTTGCCTCTTAGGCAGAATCTTGTATTGGAATTATGAAAAATGTAGCTTTTCTAAACAGGCAGAGAGGAGGGAAGTATATAGAGTCTGAGGAGGATATGGAATACTAACAGAAAATTCTGTTATTAATATGAGGGCTTCTGTAAACCCAGAACACACCCAGAAAAATGCAGTGTCAGCTCTGTAACAGGATGGGCAGGCCATTTAAAACTCTTCAGGCAGATGATTTCTGACGAGGTGGTCGAGAATTTAAACTGCCATGACCTTCTCCCAAACCTTAGATAACAAAGGCAGATTAGAGATAGTACTAACTGCAGCAATAAAAATCATCCACCCAGACTGAAATCTTTGGTAAAATAGAAGTTACAGCCTTCTTGGGAGGATCATTCCTAAGGATTAACAGAGCATTCAGTACTTGTGGGGGAAAAATGGGCCTAAAATTGGAAGGTGTCATTTTATAAAGCAGACGTGGCAAGACAGACAGTGAGTTGTGGCGGTTGGAAGCGAGGCCACCCTTAGCATCTCAGAGGAAGCAATTAAGATGAACTTAGTGTGGGGGAAAAAAATTCACCCTCTTGACGTGAACATTACTAAGAGACCAGCAGGTCCCCACACAGGCTGGCTCTGATGAACGGAGGCTAGACAGACGCAGAACTCTGATAGTATTGATCTTGGTAATAAAAAATTTAAAAAGAATAAGAAAAAGATCTTTTTTTGTAAGAGCAGAAATGAACTAGGAAACTGATTGCAGCATAGACTGGTGACTTATTGATCACTTCAGGGCAGCTGGAAGTGGAATAAAGGGTATAGATAGGGGAAGGCCAGCAGCCACCCCAGAAACAAACAGATGAATTCTGGCTAGCATATGGGAAAACCGGGATTCAGACGCATAACCTCTTGATCATACTATGTGGCAGAAATTTAAATGAGAAGCAGAGATAGGAGACTTACCACTTTGTGAGGCTTGTAGTTATGCAAATTCCAGTACAGTCTTTCATTCTCCGTTTCTCTTTATTTTGTCTTTAAGTGGTTGGCCAGCCATTGTCTACTGCAGTTTTTTTACTCAGAAGTTGACATAGGAAACCATGTCGATAAGTAGATGGTTGAGATCAATAGGTTTGTGGTGCCTTTAACAGACACATATTATAGCATATAGAGAATTGATTATTTATTCATACATAGAATAGTTCCCAATGGTCTAGATGTTTTACAACCTACATGAGAAATAGGCTCAGTGAGACCAAAATATAAATGTTATATATCATATGGGAAGATTTGGAGAGTGAAGAAAGTGTAATTTTCTCATCTATTTGCTCATTAAAAAGGATATTTCCATAACAAATGAAATACTGGCAATGCCAAGCTGTCCTCAGTTTCAGTGTTATTAATAAACTGATAGGCATGGCAGCAGACTGGCTTTAGTAGAGTGTTGGAGGAACCTTGTGGATTACTATAGAGGATGTTCTATTGTGTTTGCCAAAAAGTAATTGCATTTTTTTTTTCTGGGTAAATGAAAGGCAAATTTTTCATGGGAAATTATAACTGTATTAAACAATATATTGTCCATTTTGTTCAATTACCTTTTGCCATCTTTCAGGCAACTTCATGATTCTGTGCTGAAAAAGAATCTTATCTTTTTCACAAAATGCAGTTCCAAGAACAATTTGATATCCTCATCAGCAGTGAAAGTTTTACCATTAAAGGTGTTTTGTAAACAATGAAACAAATAGTAGTCTGATTGTTCCAGGTCTGGCGAATATGGTGAATGTGTAACATATCCCATCCAAGCTGCAACAAGTTTTGACAAGTGACCAAACTTGTATGTGGTCTAACGTTATCATGGAGAAACACAACAGCTTTGTCATTCACCAATTCTGGATGCTTCTGTTTGATGGCATAATTTAATTTATCCAGTTGACAACAGTACACATCCAAATTAATGGTCTGATTCCTTGGGAACAACACAAATACACCATACCTTTGAAATCCCACTGGACTGAAAGTATAAATTTTCTTTGCTGAATATCTGCTTTCGAAGTGCTTTGAGGTGGTTCATCACGCTTGCTCCACACTGTGTTTATTCATCGTTGTTGTAGACGATCCATTTTTCATCACCTGTTATCATACATTTCAAGAATTGATCATTTTCCTTATGTTTCAAGAAAGGATCGCAGATGTCAAGGTGCTTAGTGAGATTAATTTCTTTGAACTCACGTGGTATCCAAATATCTAGCTTCCTAATGTATACAGGTTGTTTTAAATAGTATTCAAAGCTCATGTTTGATATGTTAAGATTATCAGAAATCTCTCGTGTTGTTAAATGCTGGCTGGAGTCAATCGATGTCTTTATTTTGTCATTATGAACTTCAATTTGCTTTCCTGAGCATGATGCATCTTTAACATCAAAATCTACAAACTGAAATTTAACAAACCAATTCTGACACTGCTATAGATTTAAGACATCGTCACCATGCACATCACATATTTTTTAATAAGCTTTTTTAACAAATTATTTTTATAATTATTTTTAATGAGGTTTTTCCTTTTCAGAAATAATACAGCAAAATATGAGGAAAATGTTCCTTTTGATTTTCCATTTTGAAATTGATGGCAAATAAATATTATTGAAGTCATGCACTTTCTAAAACAAGCTTGAAATGTCAGCTGTCAAGTTACAGAATTTGTAGTTTAAAATGAAGTCAGTTACATCTCAAGATATGTATGTCCATCTATTAAGAAAAAATGTGATTACTTTTTGGCCAACCCAATAGGTACTATCATGTCCTGGCTTATTGTGCTGGCGGATGCTGAGTAGAATACGTACTCCACTCCATTTCACCACTTAACACTGTGTGCTACAACCAGCATACATTTCTGATGTTGTTTAGAAATTTACATTGAAAATGGCCCTAATTTGCTAGCTTACTAACCTGCAGTATTGTTCACAAACCTGCAACACCTTACATGTTACTTATCTAAGTTGCTGCTTTTGCATTTTCATTCCCAAATAACAGCAGTCCAGTGAGTGACAACTCATACTACCAATGTGTGACTTGATTTAATATTCTTAAATTGTAATTCCACTTCACATATTAATTAAAATACAATGAAAAGATTGTTATCTTTTCATATACAAGAAAACAAATTTCAGCTTTGCAAATTCTCTGGGCCTGCTATAGAAACACTATAATAAAAAAGGCGACCACCTCTTAATGATTTTAGACTGGTGATGACATAAAATATTCCAAAATACAAGTAATCTATCTTCTAAGAATCTGAGCAAGAATTCTTTCCAGTTGTCTGCAGCTACATAAATATATATAAAAAATCTTGATGTATTAAATGTTGGTGATGAATAATAATACGTCTTCATACTTAGTAGTATCAGCTCTTCATATTTTCTATGAAGCATTTGGTCCAATACAGGTTCAACTTCTTGTGTTTCCACTTCCTCTAGTTTCAATACACCTAGTCTAATTTTAGTACAAGGGTTTGAACTGAGATATATTCGCATTCTTTACATATGTCCTACAGCATTCATCTGATAGATTCATAGTTTGCAGGGAGTTCTGCTGCACCCTTAATGAGTGTCCCAGTGCTATTTGACATGGTGATTTAATATACTCTAGTTTTTCCTGAGAACTATGATTAAAGTTTTGAAGACATTTCAGAAGTTTTCCTCATCCTTCAGTTGAAATATGATAAAATGAATCCGTAGAGAAGAAACAAGTTCTGAAGTTATAGCATTAAATTCTGAGTTCCATCCTTGGAGATACTCCAAAGCCATCCAGGCATGGTCCTGGACAACCAGCTCTAAGCAACCCTACATGAGTGGGGGGTTGGACCACAGGACCTCCGGAGGTCCCTTCCAACCTCAACCATTCTATAATCCTATAATTACTTTTATGAAATAAATTAAGATCTGTGTGGATCTACATTTCACAAGAACAGTCTTATTTTCATTTATCAAAAATGGTTATTTAAGATTGTAATCACTACAGGGTTCAATCAGCAAGAGAAACATGGCTTTTTTTCTAACGTGCATACTAGACTGAGCTTTTTACTTTTCTGAGCTTCCCGCTGTAACTACATATTGAAGGTGTACATTTTGTTAGAGCTGACGTTCTTACGGATTTCTGTACTCACAGGATACTGTTTTTTGACCTTTTTCTACAGCTTGACTTTTTGTACTTATGCTTTACAAAAGATTTCTGTTTCTGAACCACGATCAGTTGTTATTGCCCTTCTTAACAGCTTCCATCTTAGTCTCAGCCATCTCCAGCCTTGAATATTCAAATATATGTGACTCTTTACTGCCATGCTTTGAGAGGTATCTGAATTCCTTGAAGAAAAGCAGAATTTTGTCATGGACTTCCTATGAGACTGGCATTTTGCTTGCGTTCCCCATACTCCTCAGTTGCTCTAACACTGCCTGTGAGTGCAATACACTAGCAATAAAGCAAAATTGTTCTTCGTTCTGTAATGCAACAGTACTACTTTAAGGCACCCAGTTCAAAAATCTTTTACTCATTGATATCTTTGTAGTTTTTCAGGCATAAGTGAGTGAAAACAAAATAGGAAAAGCCCATAGTATCTGTGAACTCTTCATAGGCTTCCATACTATGATTGTTGCTATTTGTTTAAAACAGTAATGTCATGACTCATTACAACCCTCCCCCCCACTCACAATTTCTTAAAAATACTATATATATGCTAGGACACCTGAAATTGCTAAATTTAGAAAAAAAAATCTTCGTACCTCTTTAAATGTATAACATCATTCTTTGGTTAATCTGCTGCTTATTTCCACATATGTATTCAGTTGGACCACAGTTACTGTTAGTGCTTGACTGTAGCAGTGAAGGTTATCCATATACCTGAGTAAGTTTATGGCCTGGATTAAGTGTTTCTTTTTTCTTTTTCCTGCAGGGAATACAGTTCTTAATATAGGTCAGAGAACAGTTTACAAAAGCTTTTATACAAAGTTTCATAGACGGAAGTGTGAATAAAGGAAAGCACTCATGTTCCCCCCCTTCCAATCTTCTCACTTAAGTCTAGATTTAGCTGCATATAAATATACAGAACATTTTCTATAATTGCTCTCCTAGCACAGGAGGTGAATTGTCAGTAGATAATAATATACTTAACACTTAAATAATTCTTTCATGTGTACTATTAGAAAGCATTTTACAAAAACTGTCCCAGTAATGACCACTTTACAGCTAGAGAAAGAAGAGAAATATTAATTGATTTGTTAAGAGCTAAGCAATGGATAAAAGCAGACTCAAACATAGAGCACTAGGATGACATTCTTATGTGCTCTATGTCAACAAGTTTGCTGTTCATTTTCATGGAGTAATGTTTTTATCCTGCATCTCCTACTTTCTTATCTGTTGGACAGCATAGCCTTACTCTCATTGCATTTACCTGCACGTGAGACAATTGACTTGACAAAGTTGTTAACTTTCAATATAATACTGTGATTTAAACTGTAATCTCAGTATGGACTGCTGTGCTCATGGATGAGATCTCTCTCACTTCAATCATATACAATTAGAAGATTAACTGGTTTTCTGAGCTTCCTTTGTTGTTAGTGAAGAAAAGAGATGCAACTCTAGACTATGCTTCATGCCACCTATCTGAAGGCAAAGATGAATTATCTTTAAGCTGGCTTGCTCTCAGAAGAAGTAGTCCTGAAGTCTTCTCCTCTTCATGCATTCATCACAAGGTGTGAGATGTGCTGCTTGGTGAGTGGCCATGAGTTAAAACTAACCTGGGGGAAAAATTGCTAGTTTTCAGACACATCATCTTCCTGAAACAATTTGCCACACAGTTGTACAAATGTTGGTATCAGCATAAGAGATATGCAAGACTGGGAATAAGGAGGTGTGACTAAAAGCAGCACAGGACTGCTTTTTTCCCCTGGTAGCACCAGATTAAAGGATCTACTGAACTCCACCTGGTCTTAGCCACCTACAGTATTAAGCAAGTTTAATCTCACCTAGGGTTTATGTGCAAACAGCGCTACCTGGCATCAACCTTATCAGCTGAAGGTTAGTGTGATATCATTACAACAATGAGGCATTGTCAAACTCCACATCCATGAAGGAATCTGACATGGTTGAATAACAATTAAAGAAATACTGTTAATGGAAGTGGAAATGCTGAGCTCTTCATCTATTTGTTACATCTTACACACGAAAAAGTTGTTTGTTTCCAGACACTCTAATTATTAAAATTTTGAGAAATATAAAATTGAAAAAGACTAAACAGGTTCACCCCATCCTCTGATTTTATATTTGATCTAGTTACAATTCTCTTAGATACTTATTTATTTTAGTGAGAAGGCAAGCCCAAAAGGATTAAACCTTGCCTGCAGCTTTGTTTTTGTGCAAAAGTCAATTATGCCTGGCTAAATATCCCTGAGGTAAACATGTGTGAGGTTGATAATGTGGTTAGAATAGCAACAGCAGTTGTAAAGGAGACACTGGTGTTCACAGAGTTAACACATTCCATATTGCTATCATGCAAAAAATTACAGACACTTCCAGTCAGGGAGCATCAATCAATTTTTGTTAAGTTTCAGGATTTTTTTCTTCCTGATGGAGCTAATATTACATCCAAACATTATGTGTGCTGCATCTGTAAATTCTATTCCATTTGCTTAAGGAATCCTTCTGTATGAAAGATGTGATTTAAAAAACTATGTTATTTACGTGGTGCTGCTGGATTGATTGTAGAATGGGTCAAATTCTGCCATCCTTAATGAGGAAAATATTGACTAATGGCTTAAGTAAATATTATCTGAATTCAATGAATGTTTAAGTCTTTTGTATTAAATATTCAGAGAAGCAGAAACTGGTTCATAGCTTTTCCTCCTATGAGTGCACTTGATCAGCCATGCTCACTCTTACTATTTCCTTCTATATTTTGCCAACCAAAATGATGCAGCTTTAACAGACGGTGCCACAAGCATCATATATAATGACATTATGCAACCTCATAGTAGAAGAATTCACCTGGGAATTGCAAGTTCCTGACAATTAGAGAAAGGTACTGAAAATATGTTCCCACAGGCTAGCTGAGCACTTTAACCACTGACACCGGGAGGCTACAGTAAAGGGAGCTGCAGTACAACTGTCTTCCAACCATGTTTTGGAGGAAAGGTTGATTTTAGTCCAGGAGAAGGTAAAGGCACCATGATATGCAGCTAGAGAAAGAAGAAACATCATTCTTTCATCCCTCGAGTGGCGGGGCTCAGCAAACCTCTGAAGCATCAGCTGGTTTGAAGTGACTCATGACTAGAATGCTGACCCAACAAATGCCAGCATGAGATTGCAGGCTCTTTCCATGCATCGTTTAGAAGCCAAACTTTGGTCTATGACTTGTCATGGGTGGCGGGGCACCTGATGCATTTGCCCTTCTTGTCTTCTCAGTGTATTTTGTTGCCCAGTCTATAAAATGGAAATGCTTTTACCTCTTGGGATGCTGGGAACAGAAGATTGCAAGACACTCAACTACTGAAGTGAACCATGGGTAAATTACCCAAACATTGACAGCCAAAAGGTGAAGAAGAAACTTGAATTTTAAAATACTTGCACAAGTATTATACCAATCTTGTTGAAATGTCTAGCCAGAAAAAGAACCAGTAAAAGTAACAAGGATAGACTATTTAACCACAGGTACTATTCTTATTTCTTGGCAATCTATGATATACCAACCTTTGGGAAAGAACCTGATTGCCACAGGGTGGGAGAACATCAAATCCTTCTCTTTTCATAAGGTATTTTGCATTTATTAACTAAACTGTTGTGTGTTGTAGGTGGTAATTTTTCTTGCTCTTCTGTTTGCTTTTCTCTCCCCTCTGCGCTTCCAGGAAGGTGATAGTAACCAAAAAGAAAATTGGTGACTGATATGAAGATATTTGGCCACATGTGTTGATCTCACTGCATATGGAAGATAGTATGTTCCCTCTGAAATGCCTCAACATCTTAATGCCTAACAGTGAATTGCTCATTCAAAACCAAAACGCAGACATTTAAAGGCACAAATTTTCATTTTCTACAAGTTTCATTTTCTACTAAATTACATTATTGTACTACTATTGATATTAATATATTTTAACTATTTAATGGAGTACAGAAGCCAAATTTATCAATTTTCCTCTGGGCTGGCATTGTTCATGTTATAGTGGAATATATTTATACCTATTAATTCAAAGTTGTTTCAGTTCCATAGCCAAAACATGATGAGCACAGGGCAACGAATATCAAAGTATACTCAACTGATTTTGAGATGTAAAAGCAGAGAGACTTCCTGTGAAGAGCTGAAATCCCCATTAGTGGAAGAAAGTTGATTGTGTTGGACTCTGAAAGAAAATATATAAAGTGGCATAAAACATAAAAGTTGGTTTGTCTTTGCAATCTTAAAATGACACCTTTCAATTTATGTAATGTGAAAGCATCCTTCATTACAAGATCTCATATAACTTTTTTTCCCATTTACCACCTAATTTAATGACCTGAATGCTCGGTACCCACAAAATGACTAGTCATTTGATATTTACTTTAGTTTCCTTTGTTTGAGATGTGGCTCTCCTTTTTGTTTCCTTTGCTAAATTCAAACTTAATCCCGAAAGTAGAAGTACTGAACTTTCCAGTCATTATCTTTTCTATGGTAATCTTGCCTAGTGTCCTAGTGCTTTTTGGCTGTTTATTAATTTAATTTAATTTATGTTAAAGGATGTCATCCCTGTTTTACAGATGGAAGAACTAACATAAAGAAAGACTATTGTCAAAATTCCCAAACATGCTTAAAACAAGTTGGGGTGTTTTTTTTAATAGTTTGTATTCATAATACAGTCTCACAATATGTTTTCATAACTTGTGTGAGCTGGAAGCAGAGATGCCATGGACTATGAGGAGTAACCCTGAGTGCTTACCTTATCTATAAAACAGATTTCATGGACTGTGGGAACCATAAAATGAGGAGCATGCAATCACCTAGGACATGTCTGCTTTAAGGGACTGTGCGCTGACAGGGTGGCACAGAAACTCTGTAGCAGAACCAAGGCTAAAAACTAACTCTCAAGGTAATGCACACAGTATGATATTTCTTCCTTTGGACTCCCCTGTCACACTCCTTGCACAGATTTCAGCTTCCACAGTGAGTGGTGCGAGTAAGTCTGGTTCACTCCACAGCCCCAGCATGTCCTCTGAACTAGTAGAGGCCTGGCATTGCATGAAGTGGAGGTGTCACTGGTTGGGGAAATAGATAAATTTTTATTTATATTAAATTCTTTATAATTTTTATTATATAACAATGTAATATGATGTGGGTTTTTTAAAATGTCTGTTAAAAAAACGTAGTTAATGTGGAATTATTTAATCCAAAGGAGGTAAAATGAGCAGTGTCAGGACTCAGACAGTGTGCAGATGGCAGTAACAGACTCCTGCCATGTCACCGTGCCTGGCAGGAGATGATCTTCATTCTTACCAGTGGGGTTCATAGCTAATTATTAATAATAGTACAATGCTTGTAACTCTTCTAACTTGGTTATTTCAGGGTGTCCTTCTCTTTCTTCACCCACTCTGTCCCCAACAGTAAAATGAAAACCCAGATGTCATCCCACAACAGCTTTGCCTAACATATCAGACACCAGCCTTGATAATACCTTCATTTCATGTGCTCATAATTTTATGATATAAAATACAACACACTAAAAATTGTTGCATTTAAATACCCTCTATACAAACCCGTAATTGAAAATATCCACGAACTGAAAAGAATTCCAATATCTCGTCTTTCCCTTTGTTCAGTTATGTAGATTATAAAACTGAACCTTTTTTTTTTCTGTAAAAACTCTTTCTTGTCAGTGAAAATACTGCACCTTTTCAATTTTGGCAAATGTTTATTCGAAGTGATCTGTGCATAGCTTAACTTCCTTTGGGAAGTTAGTGCTGAGCTACACTCATAACAGGTGTTCCAGATCTCTTGTGTTATTTGATATAGATATAAAAATATATTGCATCTTCTCTCCTTGTACACTAGGAGAACTGATAACAACTGATAAATATGCAGATATTAAATGCAATTCCTTTAATGGAATGAAAATATTTCTGTTAGAAGCACAAAGGAAAAACTTGTAATTTTCATGCAAGTAAATGTAATAAGGATGTCTTTTTTTTTTCCTCCCTCAAATGTCTGTGCCTCTAACATACCATAAGGGATGAACTACTGTTTTAACAACCTAGGGGGTTGCTTCTAGTAGCAGTTGCCCTTGGCGAAGAATCTATTTGTGAAGGATCTGAATGACCTTGTACTTCTGTGTCAGACTGGTGCTATTAGTATGTGATTTTGCTCAGAAACTCCTAAAGAGCCAGTTATATTATCTGTTGTTGCAAGCACAACAGCACTATAAGAATATAGAAAAACAGACATAGCACAAAAATAATACAAGTGGTACTTGCAAATATCATTGCATCAAAACTGCAGAGATTTTTACTCTTTATTGACACCATAAAGTTTCAAACATGCAAGTAGTTTTTTTGTGCTCTCTTTCATTCAAAATAGCAGCCCATGTGTGAATGCCAAGCTACACTCATAGCAGCTGTTCCAGGTCTCCTTGAAGACATGCAGTATTGTATCTCATTTTTTCAGTTTGTGGTCCTCTTAAATGACTGGCCTATTAGCTATAGTAGAATACATAGAAAAATACAGAAAAAATAAAGATCTCAATTTCATCCCTAAGATGTGGAAAAATTCTTGAAATCCTGAAGTTGTCAAGGGGGAAAGGATGCCATTTCTCACCCAGATATACTAATGGTAGGTTCCTGATGACTTATTACTTCTCGTGCATCAGAAAATGATGCAAGAATCAAGGCCTTCAGAAAAGCAAGGAAGCTGGGAAATGCACTCCTCAGAGGGGAGTTTTAGGCACAACAAAACTGAAACTGGAGTTCTATTGCTGCTTGCTTCTACATTAAAATAAATATTTTTTTTAAAAAAAACCCAAACCTAAATCCTAAATAATCAGAAAGGTGTGATTTTTTTTTTTAAGGAGCAGGCTATGAAAGGTGTAAACTCACATGAGATTTTATTCTACAAATCAATGGTTTGGGATTGTCACCCTTTCTGTAATGCATCTGTTCCTGACAAGAGGAGGAACTCGTAGTAGAAAGGACAATTCTCTGATCAAATAAGAAAAGTATGTAATGTCTCAAGTGGTCATCAGCATTATAAGGCAGTAATCCTCAACTAGTTTGGATATATCACATTAAAAAAACCCCAACAAACAACAACAACAAAACCCCAAAACTGAAAAAAGCCTAAAAATCATACATCAAAGTTAAAGCAAAAATTACGTACAGCTGTCTGCAAGTTTCAGCTCTATTTAGTTCAATTTCCTTTTGATGTTCTTTCTGCATACTCTTAGGACTGCGCTCTCACATGGGCTAAATTCCTGTTTCATTTAATGTGTGTATATGCCTCTGTAGAAGGTCTAACTTTGTGCCCATCAAAACAATAATTGAATGCCCTTCTGAGACAGAGGTAGGAATCTCTTCTTCCCAAATCACACTTCTTTATAACAGTTGAAGCAAAGGACTTTTATTTTTGGTTCTTAAAGTCCTTTGCAC
>NW_010203996.1:0-9192 GCF_000695765.1 Mesitornis unicolor
TCTGTGATTCTGTGATTCTGTGTGAAGTAAACTTGAAGTAGGGATTATATAGGGTCCCAAGCCCTCTGAAGTAATTAGAAATATAGCTACAGCTTTAATGCTTTGCAATCTGATCTATAAAGGGTTAACCCAAGCATTGTACAATGTGGCGTATCACCATGGTAATAATTTATGAATAACCAACTTCAGCTTTGCAGAACAAAATGGTTGCATTACTACGAAACCTGTGCAGATACTGACTATGATATATTTGATTTGAAGTGTTGCCTTCATTGGTACATTTCATCTTTTGTTTGTTGTTTGCCTAAATTGTGAAGGGTTTTCTTAAATCATTCAAATAAAATCAGTGTTTTCCATCTGTTTCAGGGAGTCAATAGGTCTTAAACACCTTAATTATTTGGATTTACAGCTGCAAAATTTGCATGTGAAAACCTGCAATGATCAATTAATTTAGGACAGGTTTTAGTTGTCTTAAACTCCTATCCACTAAATAAAATTCCCTAGTATAAATTGGTTTGATCATTTCATGCTTGTACCACTAAATGCACTGTTTCATAACAAGCCAATCTTACTCACAGTGCTTGAGGTAAATTAGATTTTTGAAACTCTACAAGCAGGACATGTTCTTCCTACCAAAATATGTACCTTTGTGAAGGCATTCCTCCTCTACTAAAGTAGTTGGTGTTTATAATTATTTTTGTGCCATTTTGCTGTACTTTGAAGTAGTTACTCCTGCAAAACAAAGGCACTCATTCACATCAGAAATGCAAACAGCTGCCAAAAACATGCTGGTAATTAAGGTCCAGAGTCAGGAAAGCATCTCTATCCAGAAAGGTTAGTTAAGCATGTGTTAAAATTTAAGCACATGATTAAGACACATGAAAGGAAGTAAGGTTTCAGTATTTCTCCTTGCACCAATGGTCACTGGTCCAACTACCAACTGGTAGTTGCTGGTCCTACCAACTCTCTACTGGAGCAATCAGTGGTTCATTCAATGAACTGAATGCAGTGCCTGTTGCACTTCCTGACAAAAAGTGCCGTATGTATTTAAATATTTTCCTAGGTAAGGGCGAGGGTTCAGTAGATGATCCAGAGAGTTCCTAGCTCAAGGTTTAAAATCAGAAAAGATTAAGAAATACAGATGTGTTAGCCATCATACCCAGATAAGACCCTTCTTTTGAATGCAGTCCACATTTTTCAGGGAATCACTGTTCTCTATAGCTCCGGAACAGCTGGGCTCCAGCTGGCAAGATTTAGTTTGAATAAAGTCAATGGCTGCCACCTGATAAAATACACTCATTTCCCAGTATGTAAAATTAACAGCTTGCGGAATGTCAGGTTTGATGTAAGTAAAAGTGTATGCAATTTCAAAACCACCTACTAATTTGTTTTAAGTTAGTATAATAATAATTATGACAATGAAATAACTCCTGGGTTTTGATAAAAAATAACTCTTGTTTAACTACAGACTCAATCTCTACCAGTATTTTTTTTTAGATAAGCACATGCCTACTTAATTAGAGGTAGCAATTGCTTTGCTTTGTAAAAATATAGTCCCATGATCAAATTTTGGTGGATTAGAATAATGAAGATCCTGCTGTTTTATAAAAGACTTGCAACTATTCCAGCTTAGAGTCTCCTTTATAGTGTTTGCTTAGCTCATAATCTTCCCATAATATTTGTCTGCCCCAAACACTTGTTTCTTTGCTTGGTTTGCATTTAATTCTCATACATCACTGTGCTGTAAGAACTCCAGAGATATTGATTCAGTTCATTCACAAACTTTATGTGACTCCCCTAACTTCAGCCCTATCATTCACTTCACCACCATACACATTCTTCTCTACCAATTTTACAAATGTTTGAGAATTCTCTTTTTTTCCCATTTTGACCAAAATATGAGTAAATTTGAGAACAAAGTGAAACCTTTCGCAGTTTTTCTTTTCAAAATTGTCTACTTCTTTTGACAACTAGAAGGAAGAAAAGTCCTGTCTTATACAAACATGTCCCCTAAGTATGACAATTAGCTAATAATAATCAATTAGTTAATGTCATATCTTTAGTGTTTGAAGAAAGAGCATGACTGAGAATCTATATTCAGATTAATACCATCTTTTCACATTATTCATCCCGAGACTCAGAAAGTGAAACAGAAAACACACACATGAGGTTTGCTCAGCACTATATAGTATCAACATCTGGTCTGAAAAATCCACATTCATGTGATTCGTACATGCAGAAGAAATAGTCTAAGACTCCCGCTGACACTTGCCCAAAACACCATGACTAAAAGAACACAGTCACAGATACACCAGCACAGAAATAGACCTGTGTCAGCACCTTTTTTCACCGCACGATTTGCATACCTCATCACATGGTGCCTGCGCAGATTTGCAGACCATCCCTCTTAGGACTTTTTGTTTCTATTCTCTGTCAGGGCTTTTGTGCAAAGCCCACAACTAATGTAGGATTTCAGCAGTTGCTTGCAGCACCATCTGCAGCCCACCAGCATCCCAAAGGTAGCTCGATCCCAGTGGGCTGAAAGCTGAGAAGATTCATACAGTGGGAGAAGAAAAGGAGGTAAAGTGTCAGAAGAAGACAGCTGATTTTTCTCACAAAGTACCAAAAACAGATAGAAAGATGAAAATCTGATAGGAAAAATTATTCACAAAATGAGCATGACCTGACCTGTTACTGTTGTTTGCAGGGTTTTACTAGTAATAAATATGGCCTAGCAACTGCCACTGAGGGCAGAAGTCCCTGCAGGAACCTCTCTGGAGAGCAGCTCAGGGGAAAAGGGCTTGGGAGTCCTGGTGGACAGCAGCATGACCATGAGCCAGCAATGTGCCCTCATGGCCAAGGACGCCAAAGGTATCCTGGGGTGCATTAAGAAGAGCGCGGCCAGTAGGTCGAGGGATGTTCTTCCCCCCTCTACCCTGCCCTGTTGAGGCCACATCTGGAATATTGTGTCCAGTTCTGGGCTCCCCAGTTCAAGAAGGACAAGGAACTACTGGAGAGAGTCTAGCTTAGAGCCACTAAGATTATGAGAGGACTGGAGCATCTCGCATGTGAGGAAAGACTGAGAGAGCTGGGTCCGTTTAGCCTGGACAAGAGGAGACTGAGGGGGAAACTGTTAATGCTTAGAAATATCTAAAAGGCAGGTGTCAGGAGGATAGGATCAGATTCTTCTCAGCTGTGTCCAGTGACAGGACAAGGGGCAATGGTCACAAACTGGAACACAGGAGGTTCAACTTAAACATTGAAGAAGTAAGAAATTCTTTACTGTGAGGGTGACAGAGCACTGGAACAGGCTGCCCAGAGAGGTTGTGGAGTCTCCTTCTCTGGAGACAACAAAAACTCGCCTGGACACATTTGTGTGTGATCTTCTCTGCGTGATCCTGCTTTGGCAGGGTGTTGGACTGGATGATCTTCAGAGGTCCCAGCCAACTTATTCTGTGATTCTGTGAAGGCAGTGATTCCGCCCATACTTCTCTCATTCAAAGCCAATCAGAATAATATTTAACAAGTTTAAAAAAAAAAAAGAAAAAGACTTCCACTTTTATTTCATCTGCTCTGGCTGGTGGTAGGATCAGCACTGCTCAGAGAAGGATGCACAAGCATTGTAAATGGGAGTTAAGGTTTGTTGCCTGAGCCAGCTCTTCCCAGGTGCAGCATCTGTTTTTCAGCTTGTAAACAAAATTACAGCTTGGTTTATTAGAGCACAGGGAGGTCAAGTGACCTGCCAGAGGTCTCCCAGTGAGTGGTGCATAGCACTGAGTTTGAACTTGGGCTCTATCTAGTTCCCAAACTTCTACTCTCTTGTTTGGATGCTTTCCAGCCATCAACCAAGCTCCTTCTTGCCCGCTCCCCGGAAAACTGACCAAACTTTTTTCCAGACCGGGTTTATAGGCCTTTTTTTTTAACATTAATCCATCTGATGGACTCAGTAAAACTTGAATCTGTACTGAAACTGTTTTAACCACACTGGAGTAGGGGAATAGTACCAAAGTCCCTTTTGTGATGTGCCCTCCTCCCTCAGCACTCTTACAGATGCACTCATGAACAGGAAAACTTCTGTAGTGCCTAACCAAGAGCTGGTAACGGCAAGAAGGGTCACTGCTCCCCAAACATGGCAAGTCTGGGGTCAGTTAAAGCTCCAGCAAATGCTTGAGAAATACATATTTTATGTTTCTCTTGGGCAGCCTGCTTCCCCTGTTGCACTTGGAAACATTCATTAGGCGAATACCTGCTTCTTGGAAGTCGCACCTCTTTGAGCTGCTCATTGCCACCTGAGTCTGAACTGTGTCCTAGCGTTTCCTTGTTCCTCATAGCTATAAGTGTGCTGATCCTAGGGGCTCAGCCTGACTTGCTTTTAAAATCAGTAAGAGCTTTTAAAACAAAAAATTCAAGGGGATTAAATACAGAACAAATTGTTGTTGTTGTTGTTGTTTACAAACTTAAGAGCTAATCACACTTGCTCCCCCATCATACAGCCCAGAGGTCTTACTAGAGTTGTGCTCAGTGTTTTGCTCAGCCCAGAGCAATGCATTTCTCTCTGGAAATGTAGAAATCCTTGGCTACCTTCACAGTGGACATAGAATCAGACTGAGAATGAAAAAAAAGAAAAAAACAAAAACCCAAAGCTTCCTATTAAACCACTTTGCATTGTTGGGTAATTCACAGCATTTCTCTGTGCTTCAGCTGCCTCTCCTGAAAAGTAGAGCTGTTGAAAAAATGCCTGCCTTCACCAAGCACTGGGTTTTCCAGGTAATGAGGGGCACACCAGGTACAATCCTTCTGCAAGTGTACAGGATTTGAAGCACTCCCTCAAAATCGAAATTATGTTCCCCAGGGGTTTTTTTTGACCATCTAATTAATTACTTGATTGTGTAGGTGCATGGCCAGAAGAGCAAACATAGATGTTAATAAAATGAGCCTGGACATGGGCACAAGAAAGATACATTGTCTTTCACACAGAGCAGTGGAGTGTGAGGCCATGGATGGTCCTGCCTGGCCTCCACCTCCATCACCGAGGCTGTGTGTAGGGCTGCGCTCTGATGATGTCTGGGAAGCTAAGCCAGCATAGAAAACAAAGTTACAGATCCAGTTTTGCTGAAGAGTTAGTTTGAGTCCAGAAACTCAAGATAGGAGTTTACCACAAAACGAAAGGACTGACACTTGTTAAATAACTGTGTTGTGCACCATATGGCTTTCTACGCAACCTGAGTCTTGTGGGGACGGGTGTTCAGAACCGCTATTCTGGATGGGGATGAACACTCGCAGTAGAAACCCCAGATCTGGCTACTCTGTACAACATTGCCTGGGATCACCTTCATGATTGCCAGTTGATTTGAAGTTTACCAGGGACAGACATGTGGCTTTGGAGATTCCTCCTGAAGTCACCACAGCTGCTATTGATGATCCCCTCCTGTTATTCATGGTTGTGTTCACATTTTTGACTAAAGCACCTTCTAATAGATGATATTTCATAGATGCTGCACTGCAAAAGCAGAAAAGAAGACCTTAGCAGAAAAGACAACCACTTCCACATCCTAATATGACAGTAGATCTAAGCGAAGTTTGTGCCTCTAAGAGTGCCTGAGATGGAGACTCTTCCTGCCCCAATTGCCAAACAATTTATGTCAACAAAACATTCTTCTGACCAGGGCATATGGGGCTGTGTCAAAGTGCTCTTTACAATCCTGATTCAAAACTGACAAATTATTAAGGCACGCAAACCATCCACATTCAGACTATCTGTACTGAGCACAATTATTCTCTTAAACAAAAACAAAACCAAAACAAATCAAGCAACAGAACAAAATAAAACAAAACAAAAAATAAATTAAATTGTTGAGATTTGTTTTGCTGTTTACACCCTGCTACATACACTCACAAATGAAAGATTCTGTTCTACTTTGACACAAAGGATGTTTCAGTCCTTTCAGGTCACATGGCAATTACCATTTTTCTTAATCTCCCCCTATGTCTGCTCTGGTTCCCAGTAGAGCTCAACTGGGTCAAGCTTTCTCCAGACTGCTTTCATCTCAGTCTCTGAGGTTCAGGCAGCCAGAAGCAGACAGCCTTCTTCATATTGCAACATGCTCTCACCAGAACATTCAGGACAAAAGAATTCCTAATCTGGATTACACAGCAGGAAAAAAATGGGTGATTTCATGGCAGCTTTCAAATGGGCACATGCTGGGACCATGCTTGGAGGGGCAGTGCCACTCTCTTGACCCACACTAGGAAGATGGATGGCTGTGGCAGGTGGGTCTGCTTATTAGCAACGCAGAGTATAAAAAGGGGTTGTGCTCTCCCTTTGAAATAAGCAAGTTTACAGTGTAAAACTTCTTGTAAAGTAAAGCCTTAGAAATAGAAAATCCCTTAAAAGGCTCAGTGTTTGACATTGCTTAGTTTTAGATTATGAATAAAAAATCCAGGTCGCTCTCCAAATGAGAAAGCAGAAGCTTTTCAAATGCTTTTCCTTCTATCTTCATGTTAGTTACATCAGGGATGTTATGTGATGCATGAACTTGCACTGCTCCTAAATGCCTTCTGCTGTAGTTTTAAACAAAAAAAAAGAATAGGTACATTTCTCCTGAGTTCAGTTCTGGACTTTGAAATACAGATTTTGAGATGAGAAAGAAATACATTCTTTTGCTAACTACACCATATTTTTTTCTGCAGAGGAAGTGAACATTAGCCAGAAAGCAAAAATATTATCCACGAGTTCCTGTATTTTAACTGTCTCTTGTCTTGAACCAATAAACAAAGGTTAATCAAATACTTACTAGCTGAGTAAATATTTTTGCTCGTATGTATAAACCAACCTAGGTCATATTCTCATGTTTTGGCTCTGCATTAATATGTCTTTGAAAAGCTTTTCAAGATTGGTAGATTCAAAATTATGTATTTTCATTTTAACTCCATATGCTAAATTGAGGAACTATGCACGTATGTATATACAAACACTCTATACAGTTACAGACCCTCCAAGAACTGTTTCTTTTTCCTCTAAACAAAGCCCATCAGTATGTTCATGAAAGAGTCCCTAAGGAACTCTGCAATGAAAAAATCAAAATGCATTTGACAGTGGTCGGCATGTTCCAGCAAGGTAACGCACTCCAGCTGCCTACAAACTAGGAAGGATCTTTCTAGTCCACCTTACAGATGGTGGGGACATGCCAAAAGCTCCATTTAGACAACACACTCCTGTACATCCCCCCTTTCCATGCTTGTTCACTCCTATCTAACTCTCAGCAAGGCCAGGTCCTATATCTCTCCCACCACACACTAGCACGACAGAGTCCTGTGCTGCAAGCAGTGTCAGAATTAATCATTTGCTCCAGCACTGTGGAGGTTGTCATTTAAGCCTTCAACTTCATTTTAATCAATGTTTTGAATTTTTCCATTGCCTGAGAACTATGTTGAAAGCCCCAAAGGGCATGCACATGCCCGCCCACTTTTGCCAAAAGCTGTACAGAAGAGAGTGGAGAAGTAACTGCCTGTTCTGTCAGGACCTCCCAGAGAAGGCCTGACCTGCCAGAGAGCAGACACTGCGTCACTGCCTTACCTGGAGACAGTGCCAGACAATGATCGTGTCAACCAGCATCTGCAAGCATGGTTATCTATGCCTTCAAAGCTCTGTTGTTCACTCCTATGAAACCTGTGGCCACACTTTGAAAGCTTTCCTTTCTAAGGGCAATGGTTTCAGGTTTATTCTAAGCTCTTTCCCCACTTTGGCAGGATCACATATATTGTAGTTGGGCAGAACTGCTTTAAGCTAACAGTTCAGCTGTAACCTTTGCTTCAGACAAGTCATCATTTTATGTCCTGAAAAATGCGTATCAGGCCAGATATTACCTTTGAGAAGCCTATCTGCCTCCTGATCCTCTAAAACTCAATTTCCTCACAGGAAAGAAAAGGGGGTGAGCACTTAACAGGCCTAAAAAAAAGTCTTTCCCCTTGCCTGCAACCATTGCTAGGAGATACAGCAGTATTCTGGGTAGCAACAGCCTTCAGCTTCTCTAGGAAGCAATCAAGCACATAGCATGAAGCTTTGTTTGAACCTTTTTGTAAGGGAGATGTTACAATGTGTGTTCCCTACAAATGTAGTCTCCAATTAACTTAGCTCATTAAGGATCACAGCCTTGCAAACTAGCTCTGTCACTCCAGCAAGGAGTGACATTCCTAGGCCATACCTGAACCAGTGACTTTGGATCCTGGAAGCAAAAATGCATGGAGAGTATTATCAGACCAGCCATCCACTTCCAGACTGTAGACGAAACCTCTCGATAAACCATTTCAAATGCAAAATCTTCTTTTCATCTACCTCTGTGGGGGGTATTGTGCCAAATCCATGGATCCAGATGGATCTGACAGATTGGCATTTGGGACATGAATCCACAAGCCAAGGCTCCCACAGAGAGAGAAGGGACATTTCTTCTCCAGGAGCTAGCTATGCTCTTTTTTTCTCAGGGAGGAAGAGAATGCATGTTTTATTTTACAGACAAAACTACTAAAACATTTTTAAATGGAAGGCTAGACCCCAGATAGTATTCTGGTGTTTATAAAATATAATATGAGGCAGATCAGACAAAACAGGTTGATGAGAATTTTTTTTTCCCGAATAATCACCAACAATTTGGGGCTGGCGTGTAAAGCTTGCAGTTACCCCATTCCTTCCTCATCCATTAGAGTCTGCTCCTCCTCCATGGGCCTCAGTAAAGCCATTTGCCCCATGGGACCCAGAAGCCAACTTTCCCTGCAGCTGTTTTTACTACACTAACCTTTCATGGACCCAGGCCAGACTACAGGGAAGGAAGCCATGGCCATCTGCCCATTTTATGCCTTATCTTGGAAAGATACAACATTGCAGGTCTTTGTCAGCAGTGGTCTAGCTTGGCTGTATCCCCAGCCTGGTGTTTACCCAAAAGTCCCTCCTGGGAAACCCTCGTGACTTCTCCTTACAGGATCTCAATTTGACCCAGCTTTCCCTGGATTTCCACCACTACCACCACCCCCCACCCTGCTGTCTTTATTTATTCACCCATTGGTTTTGGGGCTTTTTTGAAAACCTTTTAGTTTCTCATTTTGTGGCAATAATTGTAGAAAGACATGACTGCACCTTGTCAGTCATGAGAACTGATTTCTGACTGCTGCCTTCACTGGGAGGCTACCCCACCACTG
>NW_010203996.1:9223-45303 GCF_000695765.1 Mesitornis unicolor
TTTTTCCCTCCTGTTATAGCTTTCACAAGTCCCAACCCTGGTTCAATCTTTAACCATAAGCCTACTTAAACAATTCATTAATCATGTTCTAGCTGTTTCTTTGGGCATCAGTAAGTCAATCAGCTGTGGATCCTATGTGTAGAGCACCCTAGCACAACCTCAGTGGTAAATAGGCCTAGAATGGAGAACAGATGACAAAAGGAGTGAACAAAATTGCAAAATGAATGTGTTTTGCCTTCAACTCCTCTCCCAGCTCGATGTTCTCCTTCTCCCAAGCTCAGCCTCAGCTTCTGTCCTCCTACCTGAAGCCTTCTGGTTCTCAACTACGATTTCTGTCATTGCAGCTCTCAAGCAGGAGAGCAAGGTAATACGAGCATATAGGACCTTTTCCAGGCTGCTGCCAGGGTGTGGGTTGAGGCTTTTTGCCCACATGTTGCAAGGAAGTGCTTCTGTCAGGTTTGCCTTGAGCAGTCCTTAACCCCAACTCACACTACACCATTACCCACCTATTCAGAAGCCAGTTACGCATAGCATTTTCCCATCTTTCCTACCCTTCTTGAAACTTGCAAGTAAAACAATTTTTTTTCTTAGTGACACTTTGGACTAAGCTTGCTTTGTTTTTCTGCTGTGGTCACTTTAAAAAAAGGTGGGGGGGGGAGCCAGTCCCAGTGACTAAATCAGCTGCCACAGCCCAGCGGGAGAGCTTGTTTCTGACCTTTTTACACAGTCTGCCTGCAAGCACATCCCCTCAGTACTAAGATCATAGTCCACTACTTTTTCTGTAAGAGTTAGTTTCATATTCTCTACTGGTTCTTCCAGCACTTTCTAAAGAAGCCGAGCTGCTATTAGAGACATAGCCCTTCAGGGAGATGTGCAACCAGCAGATGTTTGCAGTGGGACAGTGGGACATTTTCAAAACAAACAAGTATCTATTAGCCAATGATAATATATTTCGAGCAAGCCAGTACCGGTGATGTTATTTCTTTCTCCTCAGCAATGGCAAAAACATATGTTTCTATCCATGTGATAAACACACAGTTTTCATTCTCCAGTCCTGACACTTCTGTCTGATATCACGCTCTAGTTACATTACTTTAAAGGTTTCTGAATTCTTTGACTGGTACACATGATGTGTAGCCATATGTTTTCCACTGTAAACAGGTCAAAGGCCTCTGGTCATTAACAACTTGACTTAGGCATGGGATCACCACCAGATCCACCTGCCCAGCAACTCTGGTGGATCCATACAAGCCCACATGGTGGAGCTGGCATAGTGTCACTGCACAGGCACGCAGCATGGCAGCATGGATGTGGGCAGCGCAGTGCCCAGCCTGGTAGGTCTCACACCCTCTCCTGGGATTCCAGCAGCTCCATCAGGGAGGTGTCACAGCTTCACTGCCCCGTTACAGATTCAGAGAGGAACCTGTTGTCCAGTGCTGTTATTTTTAACAGGGTTTGAACAACGAGACCAAGGACATACTTTTACACCAGCCTAGGCAGGCAAACAAAAAACACAATCACTTGCAGGAATGGCTGGGGTGGCAAGAGATTGCTAGCCTGCACTGTGGAGAGGGGGCTTCTTTCTTTCCAGATATTCTTCAGATTTGTAGTTTGAAGTTTGTTTGAAGAACTAGTTTTTTGGAGAAAGCGCAAAGACAACTGGTACACTGTCCCTCCTAGGTGCATTGTTCTCTCCATGCCCATGAGAAGCCACGATCATACTTTTCAGAACCAGTAACCACAGTGAGCACATCGCTGAATTCAGGAGCATCAGGTAACTGGAAGGACATTGCTCTGGCTGAACTCCTGAGTGCACCCACCTGGCTGACCTCAACACTGCAGGCTGAACGTGCATCCTCGCTCATGTTTAGTCGCCCAAAAGACAGGTCCACTTCAAGCAGACTCAAGAAAACCTGAAAAATGTATGGTTCAGATGACTCATTTCCCTAGGAATCAAGACACTTTCCATGTATTTCAAGATTTAGTTTCCATTGGTATTTGAATGGCAGCCACAACCGCAGGCCCTGAATCAGAGGCCATTGTGTACATATCACCAAGAGTCCCTGTTAGGATGTATATTCATTATGGCTCTAAATCCATTCTGTGCCCACAGCCCCTGTCTGGTTGCAGATGTCTGTCTTTCTCCTTTCCTAGCTTGGAAAAGAGAAACCCTCCTCTGTGGTTTGTTGGGCAGTAGAAGCAGTTAGAGGCACGGTTAGTAAATGAATTTAAATGTGCAAGAGAAGACTTGGGTGCAAAGCACCAATGGTAGCTAATTTCAAAATGCTTTCAGTTATGTGTTCAAGGCTATCTCTGCAGGATCTCTTTTACTGTATGGCCGAGAAGATTTTCTTCTGTTGCTACTAATTAAAATGAATATCAACAGAAACTTGTGTACAGTCCTGCAATTAAGCAGTATATATCTGTCTCATCTAGAGATTTCCTAGGGCATGTTTTAGTTTAGGTATCTCTCTGGTAGTGAGGTGACACTTCTCACACAAAACCCTCACAGGTATCTCCTTTAATAAACCTCTTAGATACTCTTAATCTTTCATTTTTTTGCCTTCATCACTTGAAATTCCCTTTATATGTCCTCTTTAAGGAGGAATGTTTCCTGAAGAAACTTTTCTTGTCAGATACTGACATGGAAAGGAGAAGTGTTCTTCACCTCCATCAGGTTTAACATAGCCCTCCTTGCATTTCAGCTCCTGCTGTGGTGAGTGCTGAAGCCCCAGTGCCTTGTCCCAGCTTGTAAGCAGTGTATGTGGCATGCTGAGTAATGAAAGCCTTGTTTCCAAAACGTTACCTCTCACTCCCTCTTCCGTTCCCCCACCCTCATCAAGTGCAGCTTAGAGTTATACCTACACAGAGTTGCTCTAGACCCTTAACACAGAGGGAGAGCTTCCAAAGGGCAATGCTGGTAACATTAGTCTGCACTCAGAACTGATGCGTGCACATCCACTCCACTGAAATGCCTCAGCATCAGCATCTTTCACTTACTGACAAAAAAATGACATATTTTATGGGGCTTGCAGTGATTAATGTGAAGCAGTATCAGCTTCTAAAAGAATATTAAATCAATCTCTATACAGTGTTGAAAATGAATAGAAATAATAAATCCAAGTTTTATCCAGCAGTTGCAAATAGCAGAACTCAACTTTGCTCTGTCTGATGCTAAAGATGCCTTTGCTTGACAATTTAGTCTGTAAACTAATCACTGGCATTTGGCACATTCAGAAATGTTTTACCCACAGAAAAGAGAACAGCAAGGACCACTGGGAGAGCAAGGGGCACAAACGTAGAAAGCAATACTTATGTTATATTCCTCTTTGGACGGCTGCATTTCTGGGTCCTTACAGACGGCCAAACAAGATGCCATTTGTCCTCTGCCAACATATGAATTATAAAGTTCTACAAGCACAAAGTGTGCAATTATGGCTGGATTTTGCATACAGCATGCAAGAGAGTGATGTGGTTTCCTATGGGTTCCCTTGTGCCATTCTGCTGGAACCAAGCCCTTCCAATCAGGAGACTACTGAGCACAGCAGGAAGACAGTCTATTTTGATCAAGTGAGAGGTTCTGCCCCCATTTTGTAGAAAGGGAGAGGGGGGCTGTGGCTGAGCTGCTCAGCTAGCAGCAATGGCCCATGCAGAAGGCAAAAATCCTGCCGCAACAGTCAGCTCCTAAGAGAGTTTAACTCCCAGGGAAGGAGGCAGCCATAGTGACTCCTCGGCAGCTGGTGTGTGTCACATTCAATGCACATATCAAAAACTATCCATCCTGCCCCAAAACAGACCTTGCCTTTTAAAATGGAGCAAAATAAGTAAGTAATGGCACTGACATGAAAATTATCAAGATGGTCTTTTTCAGAGACAGCTGTTTGATGTGTAAGTCTGAATATAGCCATAGTCCACATTTACAGGACTTAATCAAAGTCTGGTGTGTGTCACATTCAATGCACATATCAAAAACTATCCATCCTGCCCCAAAACAGACCTTGCCTTTTAAAATGGAGCAAAATAAGTAAGTAATGGCACTGACATGAAAATTATCAAGATGGTCTTTTTCAGAGACAGCTGTTTGATGTGTAAGTCTGAATATAGCCATAGTCCACATTTACAGGACTTAATCAAAGTCATGCAGAATCTGTGTGTTGTGACTGAGTCTCAAAAGACCATATTTTGTAATTGTGTATACAAACTGGAAAAGAGGTGAAGGCAACAAAGACAACGGCTAAGAGGCATCAAAGGCCTCCTACAGAAGTTAGGTCTAGAACAAAATTGCCTTAAGAGCTATGCCTAGTAGCAATGCAGACAGAATTAATGTGCAGTAGTTAATAAGGAGGTAGGAAACATAGAAGGAGTACTCAGAAAACACTGTTAGCATTGAAGCAAAGTATCCTTTTAAGAGCTGTTACCAAAAAAGTACACAGTACACTTACATTTGGATACTACATTGAAACACTAGAAAGTCATCTGCAAACTGTAACAATAATAAAAAAAAAACAAAGTGTTTGAATTCATTGGCTTGGTTCTTAAAAATGTGTTTCATTGAAAACCGCAAAGAAAGAAGAGCTATTAAAATAAGCTCTTTGGAGAGTCCTGCTCTAATAAAATAAATATGATAAGATAAGCAAGAGTTTATGACCCTTTCGGAATTTGTGATTGTGATGTTCCAGGCTCACAGCGAGTATAAAGAAATTGCATGTTAGATTATGCACAAAAAGTTATTCCTTCTAATGATAGCTGTAAACAGTATGTTTATTTGAAACCCTGAATAAGAGAGGGCAAAGCATGCTCTGTGACTCAAACATACACTGTTTGCTACAAAAAAAACCATCAGCATTATTATATCTAAACCAAGCCCAGCAGCTTGTGAAAAATACAACAGAGTGCGAAAACTTGCCCACCAGTCTGGAGCGATTACCTACTCCAAAAGTCTGAGAAAGTCCACATCATCCACACTGAGATCCAAACCAGTCAGGTGGCTCCCATATCTATGTGTCCAAGTCAAAATCCACGGCTCTGAACTGAATTTTGAAAGAGACTGCATTTCATAGTTTGAGTCCGGGGTTTATCTGCAGGGGCTCCTCACTGCTGGCAGGAAGTTCAGATCAACCACACATGCCAAATTCGTCATGAGAACCCAAGTGGAGAGGATGCAGGAGCAGCCCAGAGGATTACACATGATGGCAGCAAAACAACAGTGGCCACTCATTTGTGTGCACAGGAGCATGAGACTTCTGGTCCCATGGAGCACAGGTCCCTGGGTCCTGGGAGTCGTGCTGCACCCCAGCACCAGCTGCCACTGCCACCACCACCACCGTTACCACCGCCACAAGCTCTGAAGTCACACTGATGCTGAAAGCACAGCTGGGGTGCAGGCCCCAGCACTGTCCCTAAGAAGCAGAATTAAAATAAGCCTGGAACTGAACCTCCTGCACTGTGTGCACAGAAGCATCCTCCGACTAGGGTTATTCAATTTGTTATTACCAAGAGCTGTTGGGTAATTTTAATGAGGCTCGTCTGGGTGTTGTTTTTGGGTTTTTTTTCCATTTTTCTATTCTTTTTCCGCATTTTGGCCAGCTGTCAGGATAGGTGACAGGAACCAGACCAAGCTTGCTGGACTCCTCTGGCCAGCCTGCTCTGGAGCTTTCCCATGGGATGCTGCGGAGTCGGTACCTTGCACTCTGCCTGTGAGGACACTTGTGTCTCTGCTGCTGTGTGGGCCTAGCATGTGAACATCGTGGCCTTTTTATGCCCCAACTTGCTTACTTTTTGAACAGGTTCTAAATATTTGGGTTTTTTACTGCTGAAATGCTTGGCTAGTAAATTTTTAGCAACCAGTATTGCTCTTTTTTGATGTGTACTTTTCAGCTAAACTATTAGCTTTTTCGTTGTTGCCCTTACCTTCCGCATGGTTACCTGCTCCCTGCTGACACTGACTACTCAACCACAGTTTCACACTCCTGCTTTGTCAGGTCTGCCCTATGTTATGCTGGTAAACTCTCATTGCCCACCATACTGCCCTAACCCAGCACTCTTCACATTTACAAGAGAAAAGACTAAAGAAAAATATTTTCTTCAGTTTTTCTGTTTCACTTCTGAAAACCTGCAAAAAATGCAGAAGGAGAAGAAAAATTTGCAAGGAGGAGCTGAATAGTGACCCAAGGAACCCACACAGAGGGGCAGGTCTGCAATGCTAAGGAGAGTTATAACATCTCGTAACTGCCTCACTGAGGAGTCAGTTTATTTTTACAAACAAGGAATTATATCTTGGTGCTATTATTAAACACGCTGCAACTGGTAGGTCCCCTTCAGACCTTCAGAGAGATCTGACTGTCTACGTCTGATAATGGCGAGTAGCCAAGCAGATCTCTGTGCAGGTCCTTCTCCGGCGTGATGGAGCAGCAGGAGGACTCTCACAGCGCCCCGTGCCAGCTGGCAGGGCTTCAAGCTAATAATCACTCACAGCGCTTTCCTACAGCACACTGCAGGGTGTTGTAAGGCTTCATTAGCTAAGGTTTGTAAAGCATTGGGAGTGCTTAAATAAAAGGGACTGGTTTAATGTTAAGTATTATGAGGATGTTTTTTTCGCCGTAAAAGGCTTGCAGTTTCAGCCCAGAAAAGTCAGCTCTCACTGTGCCCTCAGCTGTGGTAAGGAGAGGCATGTGCCACCAGCAATAGCATCACCATCACTGTCTATGAATGGGATTGCCTGGGGTGGCCTGAAAGCAACAGTGATATACTAGTTTCTTTCACAGATAAAGGAACTTTTCATTGATTCCTTAACAGAATTTTTCATTTTCTCCATTGACAACACTATAGCAGCTGAAACTATTTGCAGAGCAGTCATGTTTTTACCAGGACATTTTAATAAATAACATTTAAAACCTTTATAAGGAGTCATTTAAAAAAGTAACGAAAAAGAGGTAAGAAGGCTGTATTTTAGTTTAAGTGAAAACTATTACCATTACTATTAACAGAACAATTCATTCCAAACAGCAGTAAGCTTTTACTAGTGCATTAAATAAATAAATGACAGTTTAAATTAAAGCATTTAATCAACTGCTAGCCTTTGCAAACTTTTCTGCATTTTGTCATCAATGCTGTATCCCCACAGACAACTGGGACCTTTTTGTCAAGGAAATCAGTTCTGAAGAGCAGAGGAAGCAGCCCACTGACTCTGACTCTAACAAAGAGTCATTCTACATTGTACCCTCCAAAAAAAGTGAAGCCAGATTGTTCACAAGAGGTAGATCTGGAAAATTAAGATAAATTGGCACCAAAGAAGAGCCATTCCTTTTGCTATCATTTAAATGTGCTGGAGATTACTACTATAAATTACAAAGGGCAGTTTTCTCCATTTGATCAATTTATGTCCATCCATTTCCCAGTAGTCACCAAAGTAGGCTATCTTTTTCTTCCTGTAATATAAATACCTGTAAGCTTAGAAAGCCAGACTTGGTACAGGGGCGGAGACAAGATCTTTTTCAGGAAGGGTGGAAGGCATGAGCATGGCAGGACAGCTGGGTTGGGCCAGAGAGCTGCAGGAGCAGGTCTGCTCCATGCTGAGGGGTACAAGCAAGGCACAGCATCATGTGCAGACCACTATTTTGGGGAGCAGAGGTATGGCCAGATTCTGCTTCCCAATTGTTCTCTTTTTTGGCATTCCTCACTCCTCACGAGTGAATTGGCTTAATGTTGTCAGCCATTTACAGCAAAAGGTGGTTTTCCTCTCCCCCTTTCAATGCCCAGCAGCCCCTAACAGCAGCACCCAGATGCAAAAAAGGTGATTCCTGATGAAATTTACTGCGTCTGACAGTTCTGCTACCTCTGATATTCTTGTTCATCAAAGAAGGAAGAAACACCAGTTTGTTCACATTTCTGACCCACGCAGCCATCCACACAGCATATACTCTTCAGCAGTCAGAATGGCTTCCCAAAAGCACAGCTTGGGATGGGTTAAGTCCAGACAAACTGTAAGGCCGATCTCTTAGCCCAGGTTTTGGGAAAATTCATGCGGAGGCTGAAAATACTGCCCACATTGCCTCTATGTGCCTATCAGGCTGCCTCCTTCCTTACAGACACTCAGACTTTTCACTTCATTTCACCCCAAAGGCTTTTATCATGGTTTTATACAACACAAGCTTGTCAAACAGAGTAGTCATTACTTAATTACTTGACATCTAAATCCAAGTGTTTAGTCAAACATCTCAAGTTTTCTTAATTATAGCCAACTTTATATAAACATATGCTAGCAAACACCAGGCTCACAACCTTGCAGGAAGTACACCACAAATGATGGGAAGGCTTGGGAGAATAACCTGGGGTAACAAAATAAACACAGTGGTTCATATAAACTCGCTAATCTTCTGAATATTTTCATTCTCAAGTGATTTTGACAAACATTTTTGAAATTCAACCAGAAGTCTACATTTCATTGCAATGTTTTACTTTGCTACTACAACAGAACAAGGACTGAGACAGTATTTTTATCTTACATCTGGTTTCTCAAGGAATTCTGTCATCAATGTCATACCAATTTAGTCTTCCACAAAGCATAGCTAGCAAGACCTAAGCCTAGCAGGAGAATACATACAGTTAATTTAATACCTATAAATTGTATTTTGATCTCCTTTTCACTCACAGAAGACTTTTATGTACAGGCAGGGCTAATTTTGTGGCAGATTGGCCTATCAGATCTTTTTTCCATTATACAATGCCCTGGCAATGTATGCCAGTCTCCAGGCACTACCTCCAGACAAAGTCAGGCTTTTTTAAATGGAAGAGGAACCTTGTCCTGTACCCTCTCTCAGTTAGATGCTGGAGATCTCTACCAAGACTAGAACCAGCTCTTCCTTGCTGACTTTTCCTTCCAAGAAGAGATCTTAAATCTCCAACATAAGTAGGTATAGGCGGTAAAACTGTTCCTGGCACATCCAGCCTCTGGAAAAGTCAATAATTCAAATGGGAAAGAGCTAAAGCTTGGTCTCTCCCACATGCTTTGATCAGCAGAGGACACCTACAAGGTAAGTGACGTGCACGGCTGAAGTCCATGATGCTGGGGAAACTGGGTGCCAGCACAGCGGTGAGAGGCCACAGGCAGAGCTCTCACGGGACTCATCAGATCTTTAGTAGTAGGGACCATCAGAAAAGTAGATGTCAATCTATTTTGTGATTTCATTTTTCTATCCTTATCATCCTTGATGACAGCTGTGTCGCTCTGAGGAGTGCAGTTGGAACACAAAGCATATTACCAACCTAACTTTTGTATTATGTTGTGCTTTCTGGCAGCACTAGTAAAAAATTATTTCATCAATACCTTTCGTCAACCTAAAGACTTTCTGAGGGTATCCTCAAGCCTTCATTGTCACAGGATGTTTGGGAGGCCAAAGGAATGAATGGGGTCACAAGAAGGGTTAGTCTAGCCCATGGCAGATAGGCAAACGCAAGAGCCTGTGTGTGAGCCCCAGCTCAGGAATCACTGACACCAGCTGCTGCCGGCAGCCGAGGCTGTGCCGGAGACATTCTCGCTGTCTTCCCTTTCTCTGTGCTCACTGAGCCCCACTGGTCTCTGGTGTGGGCCAGTGTTGCTCCTCACGATCAGCTCAGGAAGGTGAAGGGTGCCTTTATTTAGTGCCTGTGTGGCTGATAAATCCTACAGTGTATGCCTGTTTGTGATGAGGCCCAGAGTCTGAAGTCCTGCAAGAGGGTCCTGGGGGGAAATAACTAAAGTTGCTGTTTTGCAGTGGTTATGCTCCAGGCTGGGAAATGGGATTCCCAGTCACACTAAGGGTGCAGATTTGCAAGTGTCTCATGGCAGCTCCAGGTTATAAAATAAGGGGGAAGAGGGCTGAGGTAGCAAACAGCCTCTTGGACATAGCCCTTCTGAATGATGCACAAGTTGAAATTGGTGATCGAAAAACATGAAACTATGTACTCTAGAAAGCCAGGGCTGCAGTTATTTCTGTCAAGTAATGTGCTGAAAATTGTGGTATCTGGAGGTAGTTTGGTAATGAAATGCAAGAGGAAAAACAGCACAGGAGTCAGTTATCTACCTCATGGATCTGAGACCTTTGGCCCAGAATGTGGTAGCCTCACTGCTGTAGGCAATCCCTACAATTCTCACATTGGCAAATATTAAAAAAAGCGCAGCAGCTCGCAGGCAGAAAGCAGTGAAGGGACACAAAGTCTTCTGCTTTTGGAGGACATAAAGTAGCTTCTAGCAATGAGTCCCTCAGCCACAAGCCTCTCAGCCACACTGTGGAAATCCAGAGATGTAAATCACAGAAGGAAGTGTAAGAAACTGCTTTCCTCTCATCAGCCATTTGTGTGGCACACATTTCTCAGACACAGCAGGAAAATATTCTATCCCTAGAAGTCATTTAGATTGGAAATCTAACACAGCCTTGCAGCTTGGGAAGATTTTCTTGAATCCTTTTATAAAAAGCAGAAAACTACAAATACAGAGTTGAGGGAAATTATATTAGTGGTGCATAGAATAAACAGACTGGGTCTGTACCATCAAGATCTGGCACAACATGTCACTCAACTAATTTCAGAGGATGTAGCTTGTTTTCAAAGAATTGTTTCTTATGGCCAAAACTCCTCCTTTGTTTCCTGGTAGACTCCTCAGATGCTCCCTTTTACATGTAAGGAGGGTCCAAAGGGACTTTTTAGGACTTAGCCAGAGTTTTCCTCAGATAAGATGGCTTCTGGTGTCTCAGGGCTTCTTACTCAAGTACAAAGGGCAATACTGGGACTTGAATGTCTTGGGAGGAAAGTAAAAACCAGTTTAAGTAAACAATTGTGTATGAAATTTTGGAAAATACAGTACCAGGAACTGCTCAGAAGGAAACCTCTGCCCTAAGAACAACCTATGACATAGTTCAGCCTTTCACACTTTCTTATTTCCAGACTGAAGTGCTGGCAAGTAAAATGCTACCCTGCTTAAGCAGCTGAGCTCAGATGCTTTCTTTCAGCCATAAGGAACTACTCCAGCTAAAGGGAGAAAAAGTAGAAATAATAAATCTGAGAGCACATTTGTAAGGGAATACATGCAAACACAAAATGACTGTTGACTGAGGCAAGGAGAGGAGAATTTTCCCGTTCAAAGGACAGAGAGCAAATTTTTGCAGATGCACAGTACGTAGCCCTCAGAAATAACAGCCCCAGCCTCTACTCCCAAAGAGGTTTCTGTGCAAAGCTCCTTGTAGGACCGCATATGAATCTGGCACTTCTGCAGCTGCAAAGGTGACTTCTGTGGACTATGACTCAATGCTGAGGGTAGTTTGCTTACAAGTGTATGAACTTCCTGATGCAAGGTCTGGCTTATGTAGGGTGGCTTCAGTATGTGCAAAATTCATGCTTTTCCATTTGTTGGTCTTGATTGAGCATGGGGCAAAGAGCAGTGTCATCTCAGGTGAACGAGGGCGCTGCTATCAATTTGTCTCTGGTAGAAATGGATGACATCAATCCTGACTGGGCTGTGAAGAGCAAGACTGGGGTGCATAGGACCTCAGGGGGAGCTGGCTGCCCACCCCCTAGCCATGGTGAGGTGCACCCTCTTTTTGGGTTTTCTCAAAGAAGATGGGTCAGAGACCCATGCCATGGCTTGTTTTTAGGGCAAAGGTTTACTCCTCAAAGAGGTTTACATGCTTGAAGCTCTGCTAGCATTGAAGGCAAAGGTCTGCTCTGTCAGTTACAAAAGTTTTTATGAGTCCAAGTAAAATAAATGTGCTTTATCCTTAAACAGTATTTGAGGGCAATATCTACATGGAAGCAGAACTTGGTGTGGCCATTCCCAAAAGACCTCAAGTATGATGGTTGAAATTTGCCAGGTGCATGGTTTGCTGCAAAATAAAGTACTTTGGGGTGAATTCATGCAAATTTGAAAGTAATTGCAGAGTTGTTAAATAGTTTTGAATTGAAGGATTTGCGTGAAAAAGGATAAAATATTAATGGCAGTGGCGCAAGCAGCCCTTGGCTGTAATATCTGCTTGTGTCTAATTTTAAAAATGCAGTGTCCAGCTTGGGTCATTGGAAACACTTCTGTTGGTTGCCTATGATATTTTCACTGGTCTTGCTTTGCTAAGGGAGCTACCATTTGTTGAGTTTATTTTGGTGGTTTTTGTTTAGGTTGGTTGGTTTGTTGGTTCTTTGGTTGGTTGGTTTCTTTAAGTAAACACAGCAAACTGACAAAGTCAATTAATCATAGGACTCCTGAGGAAACAATGGCACCAGAATCTAAGGGACTTTTGGAAGGGCTGCAGAGGTCTGATCTCCAAAGCCTTTTCTGAAACAAAATTCCTTAATAGCTCTCTTAAACAAAAAACAAGGTTGCGTAGGCACAGGCATAAATTTTTCATGAAACCATAAGACCCTGTATGAAAACTTTGCTGTTGACTCAACACTTTCAGCAGTATTTAATGTGATTTCTTGGAGCGCTTACTCTCTGCAAGCCGCTGAACTAGTTGATCTTCTGAGAACTGCACTTTTGCCCTCAATTTGAACTCCTCAGTCAAATTCTATGAAATGCTAATGGTATGCAGTGCAGAGGGCTTAAAAAAAGAGGCACTGTAACAGCTGCAGAGCTTGTATTTCTGCAAAGCATATTTCTTTTAGAATAGTGTTTGCTACATTCAATATCAAGGAAATATAGCCCAGCAATAACAAGTTTGTGAATAAAGCTAGAGAGGAAAGAGGGGTGAGCTTGAGCTGGACAGAAAGGTCAGTTCCCTGATTCATTAGTCTCTTGGGAGTGAAAGCTAGTGCCATAATTATAGCTTCATTCCAAACCTTGATCACATTGACAGTAGGTGTTTTCTAATAATTAAAGCTTGTTCAGCTTATTTGTGAACACTATGTCCATTGCTAATTTTACCTTTTTTTTGGTTCACAAATTGTTTGCAAGCAAGCTTCTCACTTTCTGGTTCCTGTGCTATGATTAATGGGGAGAGAGGGAGGCAGCGGCTGACATTAGTGGAGGACTTCCAGTCTGTGGGCTGCCTGTATGTTGCTTACCTTCCCACTGCAGCTTTTGTAGGGTGGGCGCATGGTCAGTTCGTCTTGGTGCTGAGGTGCTGGGTGCTTGGAGGGGTGGCTGACCTGAATGGGACCCTGCTGAAGCCCCAAAACGTACTACTAACAATAAGTAGCAAGTGTTCTTAGCATGAGAGATCCCATCTTTAATACGGGATGTTTGTTTAAAAAGTGCAGGTTTTTCTCAATATGTGCTTGAACAGACAATAACAGGAGGTGTGTTTGAGTGGGAGTGAGAGCACCCCGAGTGCACCCGCCAACCTGCGGCATAGCTGTACAGCCCACAGTGACCACTACCCCATAAGAGGTGCACCAAGACGCCGCAGCAGGGGCTGGCTGTGCACAGGGATCAGGTTGGGGATCCTGCTGGCTCCAAAACAGTGATGCTCTGCAGGCAGAGGTGGCAGCCTTGTGTCCATCTCTGATGTAGGGTCTGCACACAGAGTCATCTTTGCACAAAGCCAGTGTCAGCAAAGAAACGAAATCCCAGTATCCCCAGCCAGGGTCTTATGAAGGCAAGCATCAGTTTTGGAAAGGGAAGGAGCAGCAGTTTTGAACTTGCTTTCCAGAGGGAGCTTCTTCAGTGGGTATGTGCCATTGAAGGGAAGGGCTCAAGGTAAGAGTAAAAGACGTGTAGGAAGGATGAGCACAAAGAAGTTTCCTCATGGTTTCTCAAAAGTTTCTGCCTTCTTTATTCAATAGTTTGAGATGTGCTTCTCCCGCTGAGCTTTCCAAACTCTCACTTTCTTTTTTCTCTTTTCTTGACACTTGCTTCACATACTGCCTGCCTATCCTATTGTTCAGTGGAAAAATCCTATTAGAGACATACCAATTACCTAGAAATTAAGTCAGATACTGTCATGCTGCTACTTTTCCACATCAATTATGCAGAATGATATTAAAAGTACCTTAGAATAAGACCCTTACTATTTTATGAAATCCAAACCACATCAAGAATATTCTACCCAGTGACCTGTATCTGCACATAATTACAGTCTGAGGCATTCTTAAATCATTTGCTAAGCTATTTCTAGTGTTATTCCATGGTAATCTTAAAAACCTAGGGATTACCAAGGATTACTGACCTATTTTCAAGGCACAGCAGCTAGACATGTAAGTAATTCTGTGCTCTGATACTTTCAGTAAGCATTGTTAACTTTGATAAATCTGATTCTTTAAATAAAGATTAAAATAGCCTTTTAGATAGTGTAGAGATAGAATTATCGTTCCTCTTTAAAACTTTTAATAAATTTGGAAGCATAACAAAAATGTGTCTGTATTAAAAATCCATGCTCTCTTATGTTAAAGTTCACTGTGTATTTTAAGAAATTTCATGATCCTATTAAATGATCACACTTCTGGAGTAAACTTCTTAATGGAATTTAAACTCTAGACTTCTGCTGCATGTTATGTGCAGAAGAGATGAGTGGAAATAGTCACGTAGATGCTGCAGTACAGCACAGTGCTTTCATTCAGCAAATAAACTGTACTGCAAGTAACATTTCTAGGGAATGGATGTTATTCCAGGAGACTGAAATAAGCTACTTCTTACCTCTGGGTTATAAGCAGCTGAACATGGATAGCAACATTGGTGGATAAAATTAGTAGCATGTGATAGGTTTTTGTGAAGCAAGTCTGCGGCATTAGCCTTGGGTTTAAGGGTGTTTTGGGGGTTAGAGGTACTTTTTGCAAGCTAAGAGTAAAAAGTATTTTTGGCTGCGGCTGACCTGAGCTAGATGTGCCATGAGGCACATTAGTCCCACTCTCCAAGTAAGGCCAAAACGGGACCATCCAGCTCTCAGTCTGCACTGTTCAATGTGGACACAGCTCCTAACCAAGTGGTTGCTGCATCTGGCTCATGACTTAATGCCAATCAAAACAAATTTGGCCCTGGTCTTGTATTGAGGTCCATCTACCTATGAATTGAGCTGTTATCAAAATACAGAAAAAAACCACAGGAAGCAGAAAAGCATCCTTAACAAACTGGGGAAAAGTACTCTGAAACATCAAAACACTTTCACAATATTATAGAAATTAAACACAAATAACCCTTCTGCTCCATATTGTGTGTACAAAAAAATTAGATTTTTTTTCTTCTGTGCTGCAGCAACTGTTATGCAACTGCCTCAGTTATTTTGACATCTAGTAGTTGATGTGAAAGTATTTTGTTTCTTTCTAGAACTGGTAAATGCAATGGCATGTTGCAAGCCAAAGAAGTTTTACAGAAATCATGTGAAAAAGCATTTGGGCTGTTTTCACGGTATTTATTGAGACTGTATTACATGGTTTCCCTGCTTTTTTTTTTTTTAATGAGCCAACAAGGATGTGTGAGTTCCCCTTAGTCCTGAATGTCTTTCAGTATTGATGCACCTTTTCCCCCTGTTTAATCAAAGGTGTTTCTTTTTGTACTCTTAAAACTAGGTTCATTAATGGGGCATAAAACAGCTTTAATGTTATAACACACTCAGCTCTTTAGCAATCCTTCAGTAACCTCTATATCCCCACATGGATGAAGAACAATGAATTCCTGTAATCCATAGTAATGTTAACCAAATCCTGGAATATACTGGTGAAAAGACCTTGTTTAAGAGCCAACTACCTCTTAGAGACAGCAATGATGTCTTTTCAGAGTTAATTTTGTCCCTTGATTATGCATCTGTCTGTTCATATACATGCTTTCTCTTTGCAAGCATGCAAACTGGCTCTGGATTAATTAGTCTGTGCCTAGTTTTGCCTACAGGCTCTCAGATATGGCAGCAGTAATGACTCATTATATGAAGATGTGGGTCATGGTTGGAAAATGCCAGAGGGCTACAAATGTCTTGAAAACAACCTTACAATCCCCAGCAACATGGGCAAGGAAATTTGACTGCTCTGTGAACCGTGCTCTATACTTTTCCACAAAAAAATCAAGATACGATCTAAGTCCAAATGTGTTCCTCCACTCAAATCCTTTAAGTTCATAACAAAGTGACTGGGTGAACAGACATCTTTTAATTCTTCTTCACTTTCCTTCCTCTCTGTCCAGACTCAGAAATCTCCTCAAAGTCGAAATCCTGGCTGATACTGGCAAATGTCTCCCTACCACTCTTCTTCAACTCACTTATTAGAAGGTAATAAAGCCCCTCTTTCATTCCACCTTTCTGCTTGCTGGTATTTTGTTGCTGGGACTGCTGCAGGTCTCCAGGCAGCCAGTTACAGTAAGATGTAGTCACGGTCTTTGAAACTACAAAAGAAGCAGCAACTTCAGTGTGATAACTGTCACCTGCTTCAGGTTTCATCAGTATCCTTAATATTTTAGGAATTTATGTTCTCTTCTTTGATTAGCCCATCATTCTCATTTTTCAGACACTTTAGTTCCCTTGGATGTCTTCCTGTTTCCTCCTTGTATGTTGTAATAAAACTTAAACTTTCCTAATAAAATGTGTACCTTTTCTTCAAGAAAATGTGCAAGATGTTAGTAGCTGGGACGCGTAGTATAATGAAGTCATAGTTTACATAGGGTTTTGCTCCAAATTAAGCAGCTATTTGTAGTAGCAGTAGTAGTAGTAGCAGCAGCAGCAGCAGCAGCAGCACTAGTCGTAGTAGTAGTAATCAAACAAAATGCAAACAATACATTTCTAGCTTTCCAACCCCTCTCAATTAGGACTGTAGTGAGACCAGCAATGTACTGAGCTCAATATATTTTCTCCTTTCTTCACCATGGAATTCCACCCTTTGTTGCACATTCATTTCTTTTTCAGGAACTTTCTTCTATACACTCTCTTGTTAACAAGGTGTAGCAGTTATAAAGGAGACAGAAGGTGGTTCCACAATGTGAACTTTCATCTTCTCACTGTTAATCTGCTCCAGTGATGTGTAGCTCACATCTGCCAAACTCTCTGCCAAAGAATATTGTAGGTGCCCAAGTTCATGTGTGGAGACTCTATATGTAATGACCAATAAATGCACTGTGGTCCACCCAATACATGGAAACTGTCCATGGCTCACTGTGTCCCTCAGTCACGCTACCAGATGTTGGGGCACTAGTTGGGTAAAGTATCTTATTGGTGCATCTTTATTTGCCACTCTTCCATGGTCACCTGCTTTTGGCCACAGTAATGATTTTAAACTGGAGAAGGGTAGATATATGTTGGATATTATGATAGGACATGGAATGATAGGACAAGGGGTAATGGGCACAAGCTGGAACACAGGAGGTTCCACTTAAATTTGAGAAGAAACTTCTTCTCAGTGAGGGTGACAGAGCATTGGAACAGGCTGCCCAGAGAGGTTGTGGAGTCTCCTTCTCTGGAGACATTCAAAACCCGCCTGGACGCCTTCCTGTGCAACCTCATCTAGGTGTTCCTGCTCCGGCAGGGGGATTGGACTAGATGATCTTTTGAGGTCCCTTCCAATCCCTAATGTTCTGTGATTCTGTGATTCTGGGATATTAGGAAAACGTTCTTCAATATGAGGGTGATAGATCACTGGCAAAGGTTGCCCAGAGAGGTGGTAGAGGACCCATTCGTAGAGATATTCAAGGTTAGGCTTGATGGGGCTCTGAGCAACTTGATCCAGTAACATTGTCCCTGCTCAATGTAGGGGGGTTGGGCTGGATGGTCTTTAAAGGTCCCTTCTAACTCAATACATTCTATGATTCTATACTGAGCCAGACAGACCTTTTTATATGTCCATTTCAGGTGGTCTCATATATTGTATTAGGTAAGCTAAATAGAAAGAAGTGGTTTTTTTATCCTTTTACTTTGAGCAGGCTTTCACCCTGGTTTCTCTGGATTCAGACTCCAGCCAAAACACAGTGGGAAAACGCTCTTGGTTTTAACTCCTGTGAGTTGTTGAGAAAACCTTGCTCTAGCAGGACAAGGGGATGGCTCAAAGACTTGTGTGGTGTTACCACTGGAAGGTCAGACCAACAAACTGTCAGAGGACACCTCTGCTGCTGCTTGTCAGATGTCTAGGACCAGCACAGGACCCTTCAAACCATATCCAGAGCTCTTGGGCAATACATGTCAAACAGCGGCTAAGGAACAGACAGCTTTCCTGCTCAGCAGCAGCCTTCACTGAAGACACAAAGCACTGAATGATCCCTGGGATGCAGAAGCTGAAGTGCTTGCACACAGGCACCTTGCCGTAATGCCCAGTCTTAACTTTTCTGAGAGCAGTCCTTAAATAGAAAACATCTGGCATCATCTATGCTGAAAGCCAGCTGAGATCAAGTCAGATAAAATAAACATCTGCTTGAAACAGGTTTCTGAAAACATGCATGCAAGAAATGTCATTTTTCTGCCTGCCTGATCAGAATACAAAAAAGGGAACGAAATGTTCTATCCAAGGCCTCAGTATTGTATGAGTAGTTTTTCATTCTTTTTCAAGGCTCATGTATTGTGTTTCTCTGCCTCTCTTTCAGTGGCACATCATCCTTTATTTTTCTTTTTTACAATTCTTTCAATTTGAACAGTATCTCTCATTCAGAGTGCCCTGGTCTGCTTTGGTTGTCATTTATCCATGGTCATTTGGTTTGTTAGGAGCTGTGCAGAAGCACTGAACTCACTTTGCATTTCCAGTATCAGCGAGCAGGAGGATTCAGGGACTGTAGCCATACTCATTAGTAACACCCGGTGCAACTTGTAGTGCATGTCACCAGACAGGAGAGTGTTCCATGCTCAGGTCCCTTGTTGGTGTGATCCAGGGGCTTTGGAATTGCTGTAAATAGTGTATTTTTTAAGCAAGTTAAAGAAAAAAATCTTCTTAAACCATTGGTTTCATGTACTTGAAATTCAGAACTTCTTTTCCTGTCAAGTTTAAATGCAGTTTTAGAAGTCCACAGCAAAATCTACAAGTCCCTAGGTCTTTGCTTTTTTTTTTAATTACAGTGTAATTCTTATAGTTAAAGTGCTTGAAACAGTTCTGCATCACTGTAGTGACCTCTCTAAGATATTATAGTGACACTGTGTCCAATCTGGCCACACACCTGAATTTCTGCTCAAAAATCACCCCTTGTCAGGATGTTTTGTTATTTTTTTTTCCTCTCTGGACTCCATTTTAGCAGGACTCTCTTTGGAGAGGTGGTGGCCTGAGCTGGTGTTCAGAGATGTCTAAAGCCTGCATGTTCATTTTAGAGATGCTGTCCAAAGCCAAGCTGGCTTTCTTTCCTCTCTGCCATGTTGTAAACTTAATATCTGACTTGTCGATAAATTATTCGCAGGCTGTGAGGCCCTGAGGAACTAATGCAACCATTGACTCTGGACCTACTTTGCACAGGGGCCTTTTAATTTCTTCAGAAGAGAGTTAAAACATGCAAGTCTTCTAGAAAAGCAGGGAATCTTATTTTGAAGACTCATTTCGTGACTGGAAGTCTACTGATTCTTCCAGTAATCCCCTCTAACTTTTAATTACCTTCAGTGCTGTGAAGCAGTATCTTGTGGCAAGGTCACGTTTACCTATTGTCAGCTCCTACCTGTGAAGTTTAAGCCTAGGTAAACCCTTCTCCTTTGCCTTTTCTCTGTTGTTCCTGGAAGCATCTGGCTGGGCATCTAATGATCAGACCATCTCTTGGAATTTTTTTCAATGCAATGCAGTGCAATGCTATACTTACACAGTATAGAGACCATTTAGCGAGATGATTCAGGTCAGTCCAGAAGACCAACCTGTTCTTGTTATTTGCCATCCTGCCAGTCTTTCTGATGCCAGCATATTCACTTGGCAATACTTGTATCCTGCCATTCTGGTCACCTGGATCACTGATAATGCCAACTAATGTCAGATCAAAGACATTTTCGCGGGAATTTCTCTTTTCTCATAGTCCTGCTTCTTGATAGCCTTTCATAAACACCACAGTCTGGAGGGTTATCAGTAAGCCACTTTCAGATCCATAGAAAGTACTCACTAATTCCAGACAATGCAAGCTTTTTAGTCAAATTATTGTATGATAGTAAGAAAACTGTTTGCATCGGGGGATTGAACTAGATGATCTTTTGAGGTCCCTTCCAGTCCCTAATGTTCTGTAATTCTGTGATTCTGTGATCAACACAGACTAGTTAAAATATATTTTTTAAATTAAAACCAAGTGTTTATGGAACCTATTCTCCGTGAAACCATGCTGACGGGTATTCATTTTACTTTTAGACTCTAACTATTTTTTGATAAAATCCTGAAAAAGCTCTGGCAAACTAATGTCGGATTGGAAAACTACTTTCTCTGTTTTGAAGCAATGGAATTAAACTTGGATATATTCCACTTAAGAGTTAGAGTTTTTGTAATATTTATTTAATAATCAGCATTATAAAATAAAGAGACCTTCAAGTCTGGCTAAGGAATTTGGTTCAGCTGCTTTGAAAATAGTGTAATTGGAATCTTCATTGCTAGATGTGGGACATTAAAAAATGGATGGGTTAAGACTTTTGCAGCTATTGCATAGACTTGCTCTCTTAATACCCTCATTTTTCAGTGGTACATATCTAACTGAACCTGTTGCCTGAAAAAGCATCAGAAACCAGGAGGTGACTTTATTTCAGTGATAATGGGAAAACCAATGAGAAGAAACTATTTCTGAAAACCATAATTTCATCGAAGCTGTACTTATCCAAGCATACCCTTACACTAACGAGGCTTCCCAAGGAGACACAGCTCTGGAGGAGGTCTGCAAAAGGACTCTCCAGCCACATCCAGCATGCTAGGTTCCCTAAATAAGCTCACAAAAAAGTTGTATAAAATGTAAGTCTGAAATTGTCACTGACGACTTGTGTTAAATCTCTCTGACATATCAGGAGGTTCCTAACCCAAAAGCATGACAATCTGCTCTCATTTAACTGTCACAAACTAATTCCTGGGGAAGAGTGAGTCTATGTGAGTAAGTGATTTGGGGGAGGAAGGAGGTCATAGAGGTTCATTGCCTAAACGAGAAAGAGAAAGAAGAAAAAGAAAAATCTAGACAGCTTAGCTTTGCATTTCAGAAATGTGTCGTGTATTTTTTTTTCTCTTAAGATGTCACATGAAAGTTAAAGTGTTTTCCTTTCATGCCAAACTGTAATACAACTGCAACAGAGAGCACGTTGCTTTTGAACAGCCACGTTAAGCTCATTCTGTGGCAGCCAATGCTCTGACAAACTCACTGTGCTGGGGCTCACCTTTGCAAAAGCACTTGGTCTGGTGGCAGCTCTGATTATGTCTGCTCCTGGGCTCAGCAAAGCAAAAACAAAAAAATGTTTGTGCCTGAAGATGTGTTTTGGGACCAGTGAGAGGGTTTTTTTTTTAACTGGTTTTTTTTTTTCCCCTGCTTTGTTGTAAGAATTTTTTTTCACCGAGTATGTTGAGCCTCTGCCTGTTGCAATTAGATGGGCACCTCACTTGCAAGATTTTTTTAATTAAATATAAAATAATAGAATTAGAGTCTAACAGATGTATACACTTTTCATCTGGAAGGAACTTGGAATCTTCTGGGCTTCTGATGCAACCAGAATTCAGCAGCCCTGCTCCCTTTTAATTTCAGAGCTTTAATTCTCAGGATAAGGAGTCTCCCACAGCTAGTTTAGCAGTTAAGTGCATTAGCCAATGCAATGAATTATTGACCAGTGATTGACAGTTTAACACTTGATCAATATGCTAAAGTATTTTAAAAAAAATATCTTAGGTTGAAAAGGTCGTCTTCGTTTAGTAGAGAGAGTGCTTAGGGATATTTAGCCTTTCTGTCCTTCACAATATGAAGGCCAGACAAACTCTTTATGGACTTTATGTGCTTTACAATCATTAATTCCTTAAGCACATTTTGGACTCAGGCCTTTACCTACCTTATACATTTCTATAAATATCACATACATCAGCTCCTGGATATGAATTTGGCACTTTTTGTAAATGGTTACCTAATGGAGGAAGTTACCTAATGTACAGTAAGCTGATAAATGTTTTAAAGAAGTTTACTACCATTACCTTCATAAGTGTAACTCAAGTTGGCAGCAATGTTTAGCAAGTTTCACAAAAAAAAATAAAGACTACCTGGACTACCTGATTTGGTATCAAATAATCTTTTTTTTCACTGTGGGAGAGAGAAAGACACTTAGGTTCACATTTCTGATGTGGTACTATGGGATAAATCTTTGAAATATTAAGGAATTCCCAAGATGGAAGACATAAATTTTATGAGGTTATTTGAGATTCTTCCTCTTCCTCTGCATGTGTGTTTATGTGTCCATCACAACGATTTAATCTAGAGGTTCATTTATTCAGGACAATGTTTTAAGAGTAGTTTAAGTTTACTCACAAGTAATAAAAAGGAGCTGTACAGTAAAGCCTCTTGGGTCAATTAAAGAAGACTGCAGGGGTAAAATTGCATCTTAATGAAGATATTAAAATCTTTTTCTTACATGTTTGCTTACTTTCCTTACTAAAATTTCTCTCTCCACCCACAGCAGATGGAGTGCATGCAGGTTTAGGAGACTGGACCGATTTCTGTTCCACTTTGAAGCACTATGAACAAAAAAGACCTAATGAATTTTATAATTTTCTTGATTTTCACGTATTTGTTTCTATAGTTTGATTGCCTTCCATGTGAGTACAAAAATGTCTCTCTCCACCTTGATGATTATCAAGCATGGAAGAAGCTACATAAATGTAAATTTTATAAGTTCATGTACGTAGGTCAAACATGTCTCAGCATAACTTGATCAACAGTAACAAAAATCACATAATAATTTGGAAAAAAAATAATTCTTTGGCACTTGCACAACTAATAATGTCACGCTCAGTATTACACATTAGGTTTCCTGGCATTAGGTTAATTAGTTCTTTTCTGGGGCCATCATTAAGTCATGCCAAACAAGAAAAAGTTCCTCCCCCATGTGTGATTTAAGAGACTTCAGAAGTACTGGAAAATGGCATAGGTTTTACCCTGTCAAGACCTCTTTCTTGTTATTTTTAATAGTTTTCTAGACTGTGAATACTTTTATTCTACCAGGCAAAACACTAAGAGAGGTTACCTGCCATGGTGACCAGACCCAGGTTACACCTGGGTGAGAATTGCATGTGTATTTGAAACTCTCCCTTGGGATAATAGGAAATGCTGTTAGAAACAGCTGTATACGTCAAAGTTAAATACTATATATTCCTGTGTATTGCCATTCATGCACTTAGCTAGTGTGATTATATATTTTTTCTGTAACTGTAATAGATGTTGTATCAAGTGTAAACAGTGATTTTGGTTGCAGAAACTCAATTACTTTCATGTAGACTTATAAAATAGGATAGAAATAGGTCAGGACAAGGAGCAATGAAGGACCTCATGTCTTCTTCTCCCCCTGCTTAGGCGCAGAGATGGTCTTGTGAATATGTAGTGGCCCACTGTCAGCACAAAATGCAGTCGCCGACCTGCTCTCTGAGGAATCTGGATACCTCCATCATGTGGAAACGCTGCTCTTCATGTCCATAGCCACCTCTGCTGAAAATAATCAAAGGACTATTTGGCAGGCATAGCAATATCTGCCTCCTACCCACTGGAAAGACTAGAAAGGGTTCCCCTGAGGAGAGGCAGGACTGAGCCACAGAGAATGAGGGATCTCCACAGGATTCATGTGATACAAGGCAAAAATGTCAGCCAGCACATTCGGAAGCAGCACAGCTGACTGCAGAGAAATCAACTACAAGGAGCTGAGATAGCACTAACCTTCAGAGATTCAAAATAAAAAGATGTATTAAGGCTGTATGACAATTTCCTTCAGACCTTCCTATTTCTGGGCTTTTTTATGAGTCAATGACAGCTGAAGTGTTTGCATCATTAATGAGGTCTTTCAGCACATAATACCTCAAACATTGCACAAGGGCTCTCTCGGGATGGATAAAGCAAACTCTCTAGTTCAGATGTCTGGACTTCAGAGCAAGAACCAGGAAGCATGGCTGTATTACACCTCTCATAAGTGCATATGCATATATTCTCCCTAAACTAGCTTGTACTATGCAGGATAGATTTTTTTGCTAGCTCTCTGGGTCCAGTTGCATTCATATGAAATACCCCAGACTCCACAGAAATCAAGAAAAGCAAAGGCATGATTATGTGCTACACAATTTAAATATTGGAGGCAAAGCCTAAAGGACTAAAGATAGTTCTTCCACATTTTCCAGAAACACTTTGTGAATTGCAAGGTATATTATAGCCACTCTTTTCCTCTGTAGTAGTAATGCCACATTATGGCAGAAAAATTCCATATAAATATGCAAAATTGGTGAAGAAAAAAGGCCCTCCAGACCCAACAGTAATCAAATCAAGGTGTGAGGTTATCACCTCTACCTCAAAGTTTGGTGTTTGCTTTGTTGTTTATGTAAACTGGAGGCTTTGTTGTTTTTTGTTTGTTTGTTTTTTTAAAGAAACATACAACAAAATAATGTTTGCATAAATCCCATTTTACTGAAGGAAAGGCTCTCAATAATGACCGCAGCAACAGTTGGCACCCAACCATTCAATGGGAGCTTTACAACACGGGTACTTTTTAGATAAAGACTCATGTTTAGGAAAAAGCCCTTGCTTGCTGATGCTTGAGCTAATACACTTCATTACAGGAGCATGACCATCCCGTTAATTGGTTAGATGATGTAGTCATTAAAATAAATGAGCTACACTTTTGCAGGGCTAACAATTCAGGAATCCATATTACCCTATCTTACAGTGAATAACAGACTGTAAATAATGCAGATATGTAATTAAGACAACTAAACATTAAAAGAAAAAAAATTATTAATACTAAGGATTCTGTGGTTTTTCCACTTCTGCCAAAAGTCATTGCCTATCTGACATCCTACAGGTTCCCCAACAAGTCCTCCAGAATGTCTTGCATGAAATGAGTCTTTCAAATATCATGGTTAGTTAGATTAAAGATTTTAATGCTTTTTCTTCATTAAATGACTAATTTAAAGACACATCTAGGAACAGAGATATTCCTGCACAAGAACCTCCTATCACCTTTACAGATTATCCCCTGGCTGCTGTAAAAAGATGAGGCAGGCTGGATACTTAGAGACAGTCTACGTACTTTAAGCGATGCCAGACACTTGTAATGTGGTGGAAGACAAAAACCTAGCATAGATTTATAGTAAATTCAAAATGCAAAAATTAGGCAAGGGTTAAGTCTCAGTCTTGCACAGTGAGTTAGCTAGAACATGTACTAAAACTAAGCATAACTTGTACTCTGTGCAGGGAGCTTCTGCAAGCTGGTCCAACTGCAGGCACACAGCTTCCCCCCTCCTCCACCCCACAAAAAATGATGTTTTGTTTGTTCTCTGCAGGTCTAATATCTTCACTGAGGTAGAGAAAAAGATAACAATGAGGAAATACTCAGTTCTTCCAGGGGACGCATTTGCCTACCAGTTACACACCTGCTAACATCAACTAGGACCAACATGGGCTCAAATCACCACCTTCAGCTCAAAAGCCCCTACCACCCAAGCTGAAGGGTCAAAGTGATTATTACTAGTTAGGATTGTCCACCAAAGAGGTATGTATTTGGACTAGAGCTGGTTTTGAAACATTTTATTGTGAAAATTTCACATAGTGAAGGAAACTTGACTGTAACCTAGTATAAACTCAGTTCAGGGAATATGACTCCAAGGAGAACATTGCCCAAGTCCAGGATTACCAAATACTCTGGTTAGGTAAGAACTATTGTACAAAGCCATTGACTGTGACTTCAAAATATCTTTCTGCTGCTGTTTTTCAGTTGAATGTACTACTAGCATTTCAGGATCTGCTTTTTTTTTTTCTTTGTCTATCAGGCTCATTAGTTGAAATTCACAGTGATTTCTGTGGATGAGGAGAAGGCAGTTACAGCCTCCTGTACAGAAAAGGATTTAAGAAATTATTTTTTGCTACCTCTTCAGAACTTGGCTCTGACCTTCTAATCCTGAATAAGCCTTTTCCTTCTTTTTAACAAGACAAAGCGCATATCCAAGATGTGTATGCAGTTTAGGTAAATCCAAGAGCTCATTGGCTAATAAGAAGTTCTCTGGATTAAGTATTTGAGGCAACATGTGCATGTCTAGGAAATCATGGGCAGGCATATAAATATGCGTAAGTGTACATTCAGACTTCATTTCTCATATCCTGTGGCTGAGCATTACCAGCTGCGAGGAAAAAGGAAGAGGGGGAAGAGAGGGAACAAAACCAAAAAAACCTCATGGAACTGAGGACTCTTTTTGCTGCCTTTCTATTCAGCATCTCTTCTGCCTTGAAGGACAGACATCCATTCTGCCTTCTAGGAAACACTCGACCCAAAGCCAGGAAAATGTATATCTGTGAGAGCAATAACCTACCCTTAAATGTTCCTGCATTTCTTAGTAAATGGCAATTATCCATACACTACTTATTGTAAACGAAAAAAACAAACCCTTCATAATGAGGCAGGTAATATCTTCAGTTGTTTACTGAAAAAAAAAGAAGTCTTCTGGGAAGTATCAGAAATACACATTGTATCCCTGAATTCTGGGAAAATGCATACATCTACTTTAGCTGAAATTTGTCTAACAATATATGGAGGCAAATACCTTACAATTGGAAGTACATTTGAAAGATCACAGGGACTTATTTATTCCAGCAGAGGTCAGGAAAAATCATATTCCAAAACATGTGTTCCTTACCTGCTTGTTTCATAGCTTATGGCTAGCTGACATGCAGAGCTAAAACCTCTCACTTCCAGTAAAAAGGAACCCCATTCACAAAGCAAACCTCATTTTTAGGCCTATAAGCACAAGCAAGTTGCACAAGCATGTCTCTGCCAATTTATCCTCTGGAAAGGCAATGATATCCTGGAGGCTATACAAGGTTTTATGCAGCAATTGCTGATCAAGCCCTCAAACACGTAGAGTATGTAATTTTGATAGTGTTTGCTGAAAGCTCCTAATGGCTGCCAGGAGGGGAATTTCAGAACCAAAGACAATAAGAGTACTCATTAAAACACTGAAATTGCCACACTCATTTTAGATTCAGTTGAAGGAGCAATGAAACCACTTTCTATATAATAAAAAACATTTTAGAGCTGCCTCACAAGGCATTAAATTGCAAAAGAGGTCAGGGCTAAGCCATTTCACCTTCAAGTTTCCACTTGTTGCCAAAGAAGGGGCTGGAATATTAGTTTTACAGGATTTGGACTTTGGTGACACAAAGTCAGGTGAAAGGGTTGGGAGAGGAAACTGGGAAGAGTTGGGGCTTTCTGAATGCATAACTCCTTGGAGTTACAGTTTTTGAATATATCAAGAGCTGTACCTGGGGTGTATTTTTTTTATTTTGTTAAAGGAAAAGTACATTTTTCATTAACTGAGAGTTAATATCAACAAGCTCAATTCATAATTTCAGTCTCCATATGCCTGATATATAATCCTATGAATTCTCTCCCTTAAAGTTTGTATTTTCTCAGTGTTTCCAAAATTTCTGAAGAAGCTGACTGGAGTTTCCAACTCTGCACTAAACAAAAGCCCAGCACATCTAGGACTTTACAGAAAAGTGTGGCAATCACATTACAAAGAAGCCCCAGCAATGAGCCTTCAGGACTCCTGAGATTGTTGATTCTGACTTTGTCCCAGCTCTAAAAATGGGCATTGGAGAGAGTAAAGGCTGAAGAGAAAATCAAGAGGAGTCTACCAGTAACTGATAGATTAAAAACTCTTGAGGATGAGAAGGCACAGTAAAACTTCAGTGAGGTCGAGGAAAAGCCTACACGTAAAATACACATTAATGCATACATTCCTGTTCTGGTAGGGCATGCAAGTAATACTAAGGAAAAGTAAATCCATCTTTTAAATCAGGTGTCTCTACTCATTTAGCAAAGTTTCATACTCCCCTTGTGTGGCACTTGGGAACTGCAGAGAAGGAGGGGAACAGATGAATAAACATAAACTTCCAATTATTTTCCACTGGAGCAGTACTGAACCATTGCTGCAATACGTAGTTCTTAGAAATAATTTTAAAAATAATAAAAAAGAAAGATTAGCAAGATTTTAAAAGATTCATCCTTTTGATCCAAAGAAAATGCTTATCTTTGCTGTTTCTCTGTTCACCTGTTCCCTGCTCCTCAAGGCTCAGAAGACCCATCATGGCCCATTCTTTCTCCTGTCTCTTTGAATTGATTATGTTCAAGAATTTATGTAGATTATGTATGAAATGAGGTCTCCCTGGTTATTTTAATCTTCACTCTGAACCCTTCATGTTGCCCTCCGAATTCTTGGCAATTAACTTGCACTCTGCTTTTCTATTTATAAATACTTGTACTAAAGTTCTGGAACCTTCATTTGCATTTTGCATTTCAGGGCTTGGAGTATGAAGTGGGGATTATCTTGAGGTGTTATTTCTGTTTGTTTTCACGACCACAGAATGCTTTGCAGTTAGGTTATTTGTTGTCTTTCTATTAAATCCTTCCATGTTTTTTAGCTGAGTGTTATTTTACCTTTCTGAGGGGCTGCACTGCTCTGCTCTTGGACTGGAACACACTATCATATTCCCTTCAAGAGCTTATAAGAACATGTCAGAGTTAAATTAGACACTGGTCCAGGCAAGGGCACTATTCGTTTGCTGTCATTATCAAGGATTCTTTCTTCTTTCTGTTTCAGGAAATGTATATTTCTGTTTTCAATATTACCTAATCATGGAAAGGTGCAACTTACACAGATCTGCTCTGGGTATTTGCCCATTGCACTTCTGAATGTCACCAAATAGTAGTCTCTGCATTAACTTGTAAAAATTTGGGTTCTAAATCCGTTCCATATGTTCAGCAATAATAATAATGAAGTGGACAATATTTTATATCAGGTTGAATGCATTTATGGAGCTATTGACAGAGGCCATCTCATTAAATGGCATCAGTTCCCCAAATAATAAACCAAATCAACAACTAAAGGTGTAGGTGCCCATAAACCTCAGGAGCCCTCTAGCTGACTGCTTCTTTTATGCAGGAGTTTTACTCCTTGTGCAATTTGCAAATATTAACTATTCAATTATCCCAAATGTAAAGTGGGAACATTCATAAGCCCTGATATACAAATATGGTAAGATTCAGACCTATGTAGTATCAGTAATCAGTCTGCCATAAATTCCACCTGCTGTGCCAGAACATCATCTTCCCAAAAGGAACCACCCAGCACCTCAAGAATAATGTAACACCAATTACAGCCAAATAAAGAAGTTTTGAGTTAGCTCTTTGCTGCATGCAGTGTCTGTGCTTCATTCTTACTCTGAAACTCTCCCCTTGCCATGAAAAATCCAGGGTAAAATGAAAAGCCTCCATATGGGGAGGATACAGATTTGTGCTCATTAATAATATTTGGACATGTTTTGAAGTGCCTAATTTTTCACTGATACTCAAAACGTACTGCTTATTAGTTTCTGTGGGTTTATGGATTATAAGAATTATAAAGACTAGGCACAGTAGTTGCATGGGAAAAGCGATCCAGAACAGGTGCATAAGCTGGCCCTTTCCACTGCCTGGTCTTTGCAATCTCAAGGGAATTGCTGCAGACAGTCCCACAGCCAGTGAAATCCAGGGACCTCTCACAGCTGTCCAAAAAGAGTGAGAGAGACAGAAAGCACATAGTCTAAAATAACCACATTGTCTGACTTGTATGGACTGAAGAAGTGATATCACTACTCATGAGTACCTCAGCCACCACAGCAGAACCACAAAAACCTGTACTGATCATGAAAGTAACATAGATTTTAATGTAAATTGTTATTCATAATAATAACAGTATGAATAATATGAATCATTGCCTATGATTGGCAGTATTTACTTCATTTTAAGTGGCCCCTGCTACTCATTAAGAAAACAGACATTGTACCACAGACCATAGCTGACCATGGTGCCAATGACCAAGATGAATGGCACACAGACAGACAGACTGCCCTCTGAAAAAGCAGTTAATCACACTACTCACAGTCTTAGCAGAGGAAGTCTGGTCAGTTCCCTTGTGAAACAATCAGTGGCAGATAAAGGCCGACAGCACAGAGGAAGTTAGGGCAGGCTTTGCTTTCCACTGATGTTGATGTCTTCTCACGTCCTGCCAGTCCAAAACCTTCTTATAGCTACTGGAAGACAGTTCCAAGAGTCCCAGACCTGCTCTCCTGCACCATTACCCTTACCAGCAGCTCACACTCCCAGTTCTTTGAGACTGGGAAGCGGCATTAAGTTTGCTGCAGAGGTTATTCAACATCGTATGCAACACATGAAAGCTCTGTACTTGCAAAAAGGCTTCACTACAGACATAAATGAGTTGTATTCTCCTGTTTTCACACCATCTCCATGTTCAGCATACACACAGAACTATGGGGTATAGATGTCTCCAGATAAGTCAGCTGACAGACTAACGTAGAGATCAAATTTACACCTAAGAATGACTGAAGAGAGATGACTGTTGTAGTTTCACTGAGAATACCAGAAAGGCCTGGGGCAGCTCAAAATGTGAGAACAGAGCCATCAGGGAGCAATAACATAAGACTAAGAAACTGGAGAAGGAAGACAGAAGTGACTTAGGGTGTATTTGAGGCAGCAGATCAAAGAGATGACTTGTGAATAAAAAAAGTCAGATCCAAAACTAATTGAGTAAAGGAAAGAGCAGACAAACACAGAGACTGAAGCAAGTCTGGTTTTCTTTACTATCTTCTGCTCAATTTGGACTGTACGTACAGTAGTTACCATTATTATCTCAGGGATATTACAAATAAGGCACTGGAGGAGATTGTGGTGTTAACATACAGAATGATTATATCAGAGGCAGTGCTTGCTAGACTAAGCTGTATCCTCTGCAATTGAAATGGCTCTGTTGTTACTTGCATACACTCTTTATCCTTCAAATAATATTTGGGGAGTGATTACAAGAAGAGGAGCCCAGGAGCTTTGAACTTGAGATGCTTTGCTTTGTCCTGTAGGCACAGAGTCAGAGGTTGCTTGCTAGGGGCACTTGAAGAAAGACGTTCCACGGAACATTGAGCTGCAGAGGGACCAAGGAGTCTTCCAGACGTTTCACAATATAAAACTGTGTCTAAGATATAAACCACCAAGGAGTGGGTCTCTGTAAAAGCAAAGCTGTTTCATCCAGATCTTTTCTGTTTTGACACACAGTTATATAAATCTTGTCAAGAGATGAAGCAGCAGCCAAATCTCAGGGCCTCTTTTTTCCTCTATCTATTACACCCAAGGAAGAATGAGACAGGGGTGAATGAAGACCATTATTTTAGTCCCTAAAACCTTTTTTCCCTAATATTCAGTTAATGCCTTTCCCTCGTGATGTTTAATTGTGGTATAGAAATCTTCTGTCTTAATTATCAAAAGAAAAGCCAACTTAACAAGCAAACCATTTAGGAAACATAACAATAAAGCAGTGATATAGGAATAAAATCTCAACAGCTTTAAATTTAGGCTAGACTAAATAAGGTTTATAACAAGATCTGGTCCATGTATTGACAGCAGCAGAAGGTGAGGCTTCAGCTACAGAAAACACTTTCAGGAAGAAAGGACCCCCACAGCTATCAAAATCCTGCAAGAGAGAGACCACCCCTCAAGGCCAGCTGTCAGACCAGGATGGCTGTGATCTTGCAGGTCCCTCCACATTATGTTTAGTGTGAAGCATGCCTGTTAGACCCCTTATGTGCCTGGATACGGGAATGTGCTTGTACATCTGGCTGAATGGAGCTGCTGGTGAGAATTATAGCCCTGAGAGCCACTGCCTCAGCAAAATTATAAGTTACATCAGGGCCAGGTGTCACACAGGCAGATTCACTGCAAACTCTGTAACAAAGGGTGAATGTTACTGCACTGACTGCTCCAAACTAAGGGAAGACAAAAGCAAACAGTCTACACTATAGGTGACTAGTTTAGGAAACAACATTTTTTTCCATTTCACAGTGTCTCCATGTCTCCCCCCACCAGCAACACACACTACTGCACAGACATCCTCTGTTTGATATTTTCATCCATAAAATTCCTATGAGTTGACTGACAGGCTTCTCATGCACCCCACACTCTGCCCCAGCTCATCGCGGCAGGAAAACAGAAATAGGTGTCTCAGTATGGCTGCATCTCAGCCCCATCAATCAACTCAGCAGTGACGATGGAGCCAAATTAAGTCTTTCCACTCATTAGATTCCTGCGGTCTATGACATGCCAAGAGTCTCATCACAACTCCTCAGCATATGTAGATGGCTTCTGTGATTCCCAGGTGGTCTCTCATCAAAATATATCCCAGGCCTGGGTCTGGTTAGCTTCCCAGAACAGATTAGACTGACACGGCCATGGACTCCAAAGATAATTGTTTCTTGAAGAATACACAGTTTTTGGTGTAGGAGGAAAGGTCGGCAAACAACTGACACTTGTGGAGTCTAAGATAAGAAGTTATATCAAACCCAGAGAGATAGGGTTATCTACCATGTTATGTTTGGGAACAGCAGAAAAGGAAGACTTCTATTATCTATTTTCTTAACCAAAACAGTGCTTTAAAAGTAAGATCTTAAAAATATGTATCTTTCTTTATTTGCAAATAAGAGATACTATCACATTCCCATATAACCTAATCCCCATCAGCTCTGCTCTTTACCTGGCCAGCACTGCTCTGACACCCCTCAGGCCCACATGATGGCAGAATTAAGATAATATCTTTTATCTTGACAGTAAGATGCATCTCTGCTTTTTTACAAAAGCCCCTTTTTAGTGGAATTTGATACCATTTTATGATTTAATTCTGCAAGAGCAGCACACAGCTGAGCCCCAAATCAATACAGAATTCATTGAAGGACCCAGGCCCTGGCGTAATCTCTAGGCAGAAGAAGAATGTCTTTCTCTTTCAAAATCCTTTTTACCACACCACCAGCACAAAAAGGTACAAAACATGAAGGGAAGATTTAATAGATCAGTAGAAGGACTTGAGCTCTTCCTTTTCTATTTTAAGGATGAAATATAGGAAAAGAAGCACAAGAAGCAGGGAGGCTGAACTAGGGAAAACCAGCAGATGTTGTAAAAGATCTACTTTCAAGTTCCCTATGCACCAGAAATGTGCAGACTTACGTTGGCAGAGCTACAGTCGGAGTCCATAGCGGGGCTACATCTTACACATCTGGAAGCTATTTGGCAGGGTGTAGAGTTCAAATGTTTTCTGCTTCAGCTGGTTTCAGACGTACCTTTCAGTGCTGGGCTGAGTTTGGGACAGCTCAACCTACAGGCTCATTAAAGGAGGCGTTCACCACAGCATCGGCACACTCGCTTCAGCTGTTGTCAGAAGCAGACATGGAGCGGGGCTTTGCTCTCCCCCCTTTGGCTACAGGGTGCCAGTAACACTCAATAACGAGAATGATAATAGAGAAACAGGGAGGAGAGCAGGGAGAAGAAAACAGCACCACAACTCAGCAAAGCCTGGCCTCAAATCAAGAAACAAAATGTACTTGGACAAAATCCAGAGTCTGAGTTAACTCGAGTGCAGAGCAAGCCATTCAGGAAATAAGAAGGTCCACACCGCACAGGAACACGGAAGGGTCACATTAGAGCCTACATACATTTTTGCAGAAATCTGTTTTAAAAAATAAATAAATATAAGCAGAAAGGAAAGGTTTTGTCTCTCTGCCCTAGAAAAAAGGTCATTTCAAGCCAGCGGGAAAGAGGAGGCTCGTTGCTGGGTCCAAGGCTGCTGACATTGCACTGGTCCAGCATAGGAGCTCCCAGCAGTCACCAGAGGTTAATTCTGCTTTGGTAGGAAATGCTTCCCAGCAGAGATTCACTTCTGGGATCCCCACCATATTCCAGCTAGCACAACCCAGTGCCCACAAGCTACCCACCATGCCTATTAATAAGACAGTAAACCATCAGCATGGTGCATGATTACCTTCAGTAAGTTTGCAGGTGGCACGAAGTTGAGTGGGAGGGTAGAAGGGCTCTAACAGAGAGACATGGACAGGCTGGATCATGGGCTGAGGCCAACTGCATGAGGCTCAACAAGGCCAACTGCCAAGTCCTGCACCTGGGTCACAAAACATACTATGCTACAGGTTTGGGAATGAGTGGCTGGAAAGATGCCTGGCAGAAAAGGACCTGGAGGTGCTCATTGACAGCCAACTGAACATGAGCCAGCAGTGTGGCCAGGTGGCCAAGAAGGTCAAGAGACATCAGAAATAGTGTGGTCAGCACTGGTGAGGCCACACCTCAAATACTGTGTTCAGTTTTGGCCTCTCACTACAAGAAGGATGTTGAGGCACTGGATCATGTCCAGAGAAGGGCAACAAAGCTAGTGAAGGGTCTGGAACAGAGGAATTATATGGAGTGGCTGAGGGAACTGGAGTTGTTTAGCCTGGAGAAAAGGAGGCTCAAAGAGAGATCTTACCGCCCTCTGCAGCCACCCGAAAGGAGGTTGGACAGGACAAGAACAAACAGCCTAAGTTCCAGCAGGGGAGCATTACATTGGATATTTGGAAAAATTTCTTTACCCAAGGTGTTGTCAAGCACTGGAACAGGCTGCCAAGGGAAGTGGTGGAGTCACCATCCCTGGAGGTATTTAAAAGACGAGTAGATGTGGCACTTAGGGACATTGTTTAGTGGTAGACTTGGCAATGCTAGGTTAATGGTTGGACCCAACGGTCTTAAATGTCTTTTCCAACCTAAATGATTGTGTGATTCTATGATTTACCTCATCAGGATGAGATTCCCCAGTGCAGCACAACTTGCAGTGACCCACCTGCCTGCCAGGTCACCATGGCCAGTTAATCACCCCACTGCTCAAAGCCCTGCTGATGATGCAGATCCAGCAGATATGTAACAGACCGTGGCAAAGTAAGGTTTTCCCCACCTCACAGCACTGGTCCCGGCTGTGCTGCCACAGGAACCAAGCCAGGGACTTTTGCTGGTGAAGAAACATGTCTTGTGTGAAGAGGAGCCGAGGGCCACGTTTCACCTCTGTGAACTGACACAGCCAATGCTTCCTCCTTTTTCTCCCCTCTGATTCTCAACCATGCTCAGGAACTTAAAGCAATACATTGATCCTTTCAGTGCTTAACACACTTCAGGCTTTCATATCTGCTTAATTTAGATGTAAAGTATCTTACACACCTCCAAGTTTGCCTTCACCTGGAATTCATTGTGGAATTAAAACAAGGACAGAGAAGAGGAATGGGATCAAACAACATCTGAAAGGAGTGTACCAAGCTGTTATCACTGAATAACACTGTCGGTGGCAGGAACGTTTTGCAGCACAGCACAGCTCTTGCAACACCACCACCTTCAGCTTCCCCCCGCCCTCACCTCACTATTTTTATTTGCACTTTATAGTCTCTGACAGCGCATGTGCCTGGATGCAAGCGATGTCACACTTCTACCTTCTTCATTCTGCTTCAGAGATTGGAAAGCAGCAATATTTATCCATTCATTTCATGGCTAAGGGCATGGACACTACTGGGGGTGACCCAGAGCATGCAGCACTGGGATAAGCAGGAAGGTCCTGTGCCATGACATCTCCACATGGCCACTGCAGTCATCCCTATCCCCAGCCCAGGTGCCCACCCACAGAGCCCCAGTTTGGAAACATCCGGCTGCAGGGTCTGTCATCTTGGCTCGTGCTTGGAGAGTGCCGCTTATCTGCCGACCCAGCCACCAAGTCACTGGGTCAGCGATTTCAAATGTTTTCTCAGCCTGATCCTACCGTCTCTGTCCCCCAGGCTCCTCCTTCCCTGGCCTCCCCCATGCCATCCCCCCATGCACTCTGACAGTTTCTCCAAAACAAACATCCACCCCCATCCCGTCATGCAGCTATCCCTGCCACACACCTGTGGCCCTTCCGTCCCAGTGCTGGCACAGAGGAGTCAGGCTATTTCTTTAGCTGACATAACGAGAAGGTCAGTCAGGGATGATAGAAGTGCAGAAACACTAAGATGTTTTATATCAACTCTAAATGAACAGCAAGACAGGACTTGCAGACTGCTAGTCCCAGAACTGAAAAATACAGCCAGGTTAGAGGAAGAGTCCACACTCGTGGCACAACAAAAATTGAATCCTGGAACAAAGTTAAGATAGATCTGATTATAGTGGATGGAAAATCCC
>NW_010203996.1:45327-48693 GCF_000695765.1 Mesitornis unicolor
ATAGCTTTACTAGAAAATACACATAAACCATAAATATGAAATTCACTTATTTTTTCAACCTGGAGTACTTTGCTTAGCAGTACTGACATGGCATGGTGCCATGGAGCTGGATGGTCTGCAGTGGGGAAGGGATTCATCCACAACGTTCAGCTGCTTTGTCTCCACACAGTAGCCCACCTCCTTTAGCTCCAGCCTAATAAATAAAAGAACATGGTTTTGAAATGGCAGAGCACCCACTGGAAGCACCCGTAGTAGCTGTGTTTGGCTTATATGTAAATGCTCTGAATTAGAGAGTAAGATGCAGGTTGTCATCTGATGATTTTTGATCCAAAAGAAGCAAAAATTCCTGCAAACCAGGAAACAGGCACTGATCCTCCAGCCTTGTAGATGTGGAGAGCCAGGTAGAGAAAACAAATGAACATCTCCTTGCCCTGGGACAAGGATACAGGATACAGGTCAGAAATGTGCCACCTTTCCCAAATACCAGAAAGGGGAAAGGGGAGAGTTGTTTTGGGCACTAGATCAACTGTTTTCCTCAGGACTGTTTCAGAGAAACCATAAACCCAGCAGGCTGACATGCCCAAGCTCTCGGCCGCAGTACAAACAAGAATTACCCCAGCTTAGTAATGGCGGGGCTGGGGGGCACAGGGTGTAACAGTCTAAGAAGATAAAGCAACATGGTCTGTGGACAGAGGGCAATACCTTTTATTAGAGCCACTAAAACAGTTTGAAAAAAACAGATCATCTTTCGGCACACAAGCTTTTCTCAGGTCTGAAATGGAGTTGTGTTATCCTGGGGGAGAGCCACAGCCCACAGGATGCACAGAGCAACTGAGAAAATAACTGAATGCTGCGAGTTGGTAGATTATCCATGCATATTTGAAATATTAAGTAGTAGGGTCACTGCTGACCAGTCTGGCCAGGGGCCAGGGGCACACAGCTGCCTGCCAGGGGCTCTCCAAAAGCCAGCTGGAAGCAGTCACACTGCAACAGGTAGGGCAGACCCTCCTGCAGCCAGATAGGCTGGGGCTGAGGTTGGGAACTGATCTGCCTGGGATACCAACTAAACCAGCAGCTGAAAAGCGAGTGCTGCCCAGGTTCCCAATGCTCCAAGGGATTTCCCATGTCTATGACAGCATGTAGCTTTGCCTACAGCCCTGGTGGAAATTACGTTTATCAGCAAGGCTGCCTGGCTTGGTGAGGCTGCGAAGGCCAGTGCCTCACCTGTGTTAAGGCTGAGGTGGGAGCCTGCAAGGAGTTGCTGCTGTGAAGTGCACAGCGATGGGCCCTTTGTGGGTTTTAGTACTGTGCAAAAGAGAGGTTTACAAGAAGAGGTTTTTTTTCCCAGCTGTTTACAAAACTTGCCACAAGTCTACAGAGCAACTTCTGTGAAAAAGTGCGAAAGCCCTATGGTCAGTCTCAAGTACACCAAGAGAAATACATGTTTTCTTCAAGGAGTTGCTGCTGTGAAGTGCACAGCGATGGGCCCTTTGTGGGTTTTAGTACTGTGCAAAAGAGAGGTTTACAAGAAGAGGTTTTTTTTCCCAGCTGTTTACAAAACTTGCCACAAGTCTACAGAGCAACTTCTGTGAAAAAGTGCGAAAGCCCTATGGTCAGTCTCAAGTACACCAAGAGAAATACATGTTTTCTTCCTATGACAAAACCCAGTGCATTAATATTGTTCTGGCCATGCAGAGGCCACTGCAGCTTCCCTGCCTCATGCTACATTCTCTTTCTTGCAGCCTATACAAGGGGAAAATTACGAAAACGTAGCCCAGACCTGCTCCTGCAATCAGAAGGCAAACAGGAGTATGGAAAGAGAGTTCGTGCCTGATTTTGAGCTTCTGTTTCCTGAAAAAAAAGAGAGAACTGCATGTGACAAAGATTGAAAATACTTAGTCTGGTAGAAATGTGTAATTGTGTAACCTTCAGATCAGGGGATGAAACTAATTAGAGAAGGAAGGGAGGAGGCAGCAAGCTTGAACACATGGAAACTGAAATTTTTGCCATTGGCATTGAGCAGCTCCAGATCCAGTGCTGAATGCTGCTTTCTATCCTCCTTGAGTAGCAAGAAACATCTTAAAATTAGCAAATCATGATGCAGTCAGAAGTAATACCTGAAGTTATGAGTAAAGGGAGGAATTTGGATTTTTTATTTATCAGGAGTCCCTGAAAAAGCTGTACTGAGTGAAAGATGGACCATTTTGATGCATGGCATAACCTTTACCCATTGCCTCTCCATAATACATTTTCTGCTGTAATAAAATCCCAGATCCTGACTAAAAGAGAAGGCTGGCTGCCAATAAGACTGAAGTAATGTCATTGCAGAGTGGCCTGAATTTTCCGGTGCTCAGTCACACTTGCAAAGCTTGATATCTCAGGCTGGAAGTAGAGATAACGAATATTTTCCTTTTACATAGGTACCTTAAAAGTGATCTTTCCCTGTTCAGATCATGAGAAGCCAGCTTGCCATTTTTAAGAATGATCTATCTGGTGTTAACCAAATGGAAACTAGAACCACCAATTGCCTGTAAGTCATGGGGCTTTCTTGGAAAACCAGAAGACATCAAATTATCTCACTGTCTATCATTTATTCTCCATCTTTCCTAGGATGTTATCAGCTGCGATGCTCAGCAGCACATCCTCCTCCAGAGTAAAAAACTGCCTCAGACTCAGCTCAGGAAGAAGAGTAAGTGTCTGAAGTGTTACTTCAAGCACCCTCCTGCTCCATGAAAAAGCAAGGGGAGATTGGAGCTCAGATTTTGCTGCAGCCTTGCCTTCAGCAGCCAGTGCTGTGGCCAGCTGAGGCTCATCTTCAGGATTTTGTAGGCAAAGAGTGTTTTTCTGATAATCGAGCATTGACACCAATGGCTTTGATACCTGGTAATTTACCATTGCTACACTAAGTGATCGCCCCAGAGAAAGACTGGGAAATAGAACACGTGTCTTTTGCCAGTTACCAAAATCCATATGTGAGATAGATATGACTTCTGCAGACCTTGAAGACGGAGAGGAGATGCTTCTCCCAATAAGACAAGGAAGTTTTCTCATCAGACCTGAGATAATGGAGCTGAGAGTTGTAGTGGAAAGGAAAGGTAGCTGTGTCAAGCTTGCTTCAGCTGCCCTCCAGCTCTGGTTTTGGCTGTTCTTCTCGCTTAGGCTCAATGAAATTTATGGCAATTGAGTCCTCGTGGACTCAACTCATGGTCACAGCCTGACTTGAGTGACTGCCACAGAGGAGACACCTTATATGTGACTTCTAGTTTCAATGTTTGCTTCACATCTAGCGCGGTTCTGTGTTTTGCCACACAATTTTGCCCTCTTGCTTCAGATGCATTCAACCCTGCCTGTTCCTGTTTAGAGGGA
>NW_010203996.1:48724-49784 GCF_000695765.1 Mesitornis unicolor
TGAGCTCGCATTTGAAGAGGAATCATTGTCACAAAAGTGGGTTCCCTTCACCATTAGACACCAATATCTACAATGTGCATCCACACTAGGAAGATAACTAAAGAAAATGTAGGCCTTTGAAAGCAAGTTTTCTTATTGCCCACCACACCACAGATTGTGTGGTGCTAGCTGCCGGGTGCTGTGTCGCAGGAGGGACAGAACATGGTGTCAAACCCATGGAGCAGCCCAGTGTTCAATGCACATTTCTAATTGATGCCAGACATTGGCTGATGGTTTAAACTTTATATGAACTATGCCTGCCAGACCATTTTCCTTGAGTGTCATGGGGGCTGCTTCCATTCAAAGCATGGCTCCTTTTGCTATTGTTTAACCCAGTGCTCTGTACTATTACTTTTTCCACATTAAATTGTATTGGACTATCTTTACTAAAGCACAGAGAGAATCTTGCTGTTTTAACCCAGTTGCTGACTATTATCTTATACACAGAGGATTTGATTTGTAAAAGCAGCCGGAGCAGCCAGAAAGGTTACTATAGAAGTACCTTAGGCATTGCCAAGGAGTGAGGACCACAAATCCTCCCTGGGACAGTGAAGCAGGACAACAGCAACACCGAGGCCTCATCCGGCTCAAAGGAAAAATCTATATCTCTTTATATCTTTTCTGCAATGGAACCTCAACAGCATTGTAAATACGCTCTTGCCATAGGCGGGCCCATTGCCTTTTTGACATTTTTGTTTCAGAGACTACAGTAACAGATCTAGTGGGCATGAGGGGTGGTTACAAATAGAGATGCAACAAAAGATGCAGTTTCAGAGATGACCAAATTCAACTGTTCATAATTCAAGTCAAATAGAGTTAGCCAAACAAAGGTGGGAGGCAATTTTTAAACAAACTGTTCCAGTGTTTTCAGAATGTAAAAATAGAATTTTTCATTTGAGACAAAACTAACACATTTGGTAGCTCCAAGGTAAAATTTCCTTTTTTATTACTTTTCACTGGAAAAGAAAAAAAGAACATCCAAACTTGTTTATTTTTTCTTCCCCCCCTCCCCCCCCCCACC